>NC_083444.1:13456115-13730152 GCF_020745735.1 Hemiscyllium ocellatum
TTTTAAAATCCACTGTATTCACCCAGATTTAGTACCCTAATTTAGATCCCAAAATTAGTTTTCTTATGTACTCCTGACCAATTATTTCTCAATTACAATACATTAGGTCGTAAAATAATCAGAGCTGTCTTACAATAATTTGTCAATTCAAGTTTAAAAAAAATTTCTAATGGCCGAATCCCAGGTCTCAGATAATAACCATGGAAGTTATCGTCTTTTTTTTCCCGACAGTCTACTGTTGAACTGAAACTACAACTGTCTTTCACATATTGAAAATAAATCATGTAAGTTTACATAAAGATCACATTTAAAACAATCCTGGAACTCAAGCTCCAGTGATTAAAACTTCCTCATTCAAGCACCAACAAACCAATGTGCATTCAAACCGAATCACAGAGGGTTAAATGTTTTGGCGAGCAGTTCTCGCACTCTCTCTCTCTGTCGGTCTTACTGCAAGCTGCTGGTAAAAAATAAACTTCAGTTGTCTTATATATTTTGAGTTTAATGGGGCTACAACAAATCCTGTGGTCCGTTCCCCAAACGGGACCTCCCGTAGGGGACACAGTCTCACTACTTCTTTATCACCTTTTCCCCTCATCTCTCTCTCCTTTAGTCGTGCAGATCTCCTTACCCCCTCAGCCCCTGCTGCTGTGGCTTCCACGTCCCCTTCGCCAGATCACCTGGATCCCGCTCCCGATTCTCCAACGGCCGCTGCCGTTGTTCCTCCTGAAGAGTATATGGCGGGGGGTGCCACAGGCGGGGGTAAGTTCTCTAACACTTCCCACTTACTCTAATTCAGTGGGGTTAAAGGATA
The DNA here is from genome assembly GCF_020745735.1 of Hemiscyllium ocellatum. NCBI lineage: Eukaryota > Metazoa > Chordata > Chondrichthyes > Orectolobiformes > Hemiscylliidae > Hemiscyllium > Hemiscyllium ocellatum. The sequence goes on from NC_083444.1 coordinate 13,456,930, forward strand.
TAAGGGTACTGGGGTTGGAGCAGTTGCTGTCAGGTTCCCTACCCAACATGCAGCATACTCGCTCTCCTTTAAACCTGGATACTGTTTATTCTTTACATAATCATTAAAATTTGACAAACCCAATCCTCGTCCGATCCAAATTTTGGCCAGATCACTGATGGCGGACGGATGGGTTCTTTTGCCCGTAGTGTTAGGTAAGTTGGGCGGCACGGTGGCACAGTGGTTAGCACTGCTGCCTCACAGCACCTGAGACCCGGGTTCAGTTCCCGACTCAGGTGACTGACTGTGGGAGTTTGCACGTTCTCCCGTGTCTGTGTGGGTTTCCTCCGGGTGCTCCGGTTTCCTCCCACAGTCCAAAGATGTGCGGGTCAGGTGAATTGGCCATGCTAAATTGCCCGTAGTGTTAGGTAAAGGGGTAAATGTAGGGGTATGGGTGGTTTCGCTTCGGCGGGTCGGTGTGGACTTGTTGGGCCGAAGGGCCTGTTTCCACACTGTAAGTCTAATCTAAAGTCTAATCTAATCTAAAACAACAGTATTTTATCATTTCCTTTTTCTTTAAGCCCCGACTTTCGTAGGGACTCCAATTCCCCAATTTTCGTCCCAGCGGAGTATCAAGGGGAATTTTTGCGGTTTCGTCTTCCCGTTCCTTTTTAGACCTGGAACCTCGGCCACCCATGGTTGGTATTCAGGCTAACCTACACTCTGGTTACTCAATTAACCCTTGTATCCCGGTTACCTGTCACAACCACCGAGTTGACAAGGCAGTGTACCCTTCTCAATTCCGCGAAAACCCAAATACCAGAGAAGGTTCTTACCTTGATCCTGTGCACGGAGTTGTCCGACTCAAAGTAAAAAATCACCTTTTTACTTTTTCGAAGCTTCAACCTTTTTACTTTATTGCGAGCGCCACCTATTCACATCGTTTGCTCAAACATCTGTGTGTGTCACAGTGTCCCAGAATCATTCAGAGCCTCCCGTGGGAGTTCTGTTTAGGATCCCGGACACGAGCCCCCAAATTTGTTATAAGTGTTTCTGTCTAGGCTTTCTGAATCTCCGGAGAATTGTTCCTGACACTTGGCTAACTATTCTACTCTAGGGATCTGATTCAGAACAACTGGGTCCTGCCTCCGAACTCTGCCAACCGCGGACTGTCCTTTACCCTTGTATCAAGGGAGACTGTCCGCAAGGTTAAGTTCAAAAAGGCGAACTCCAAGTTGACTGGTATCAGTCCTTATCCCCACCGGCTATCACTTCTCCCGTGGCATATCGAAATACTGCGAGACACACACAAACGGAGCAACAGATGTTTATTCAATCTTCGAAGATTGGGCGAGTTTCAAAAAGGACTTCGGAAATCGCAACGGGAGATTTTTACAGCACTAATACTTATACATTATTTTTCCATTCAAATACATTGGTGATAATTTCATTGGTTTAAACATCTCACGCTATGGATTTTCTTACATTAAAAATCATTATGACAATTCCATTGGTTAAAGCATTTCACGCTTTTCTCTGCCAATTTCTTTAATTAAAATGTTATATTATTTTACAATTTCTGCGATTTGGCACATTCCCTTATCTTCATGTTCTACTAGTTATAACATTTATTGATTTTTGTGTATGCCATGAAAAGAGCTTTCATTGTATTTTGCCCTCTGTGTCTAACTGAAGCATTCCTTGGTTTCTTGCCCAAGGTTACCATGTTCCTGGCTTTACAGAGGTGACTTACAGTCATGCTTCTTTATGGCCTTAGTAAATTATTAGTCTTACAATTTCAACTTTTATTCATTAAATTTCTGTTTTAGTATAGAAATTACCCCCACTTATACCAAGAGTGGGTGTGTGTGTGTGTGGTGAATTGGGTGTGTGTGTGTGTAATATGTGTGTGGTGTGTGAATGTATATGTGTGTATGAAGGTAGTGTGGGTCTAGTGTGTATATGTGTGTGGGTCTTTGTATGTGTGTGTGGGTCTAGTGTGTATCTGTGTGTGTGTGTATGCACGTGAATTGTGTGTGTGTGTGTGTGTGTGTATATGTGTGAATAAAGAAATATGTGTGTGTGTGTGAAACTGCAGAAATTACATTAACCATATCAACACGAACTAGCCACGAAACGACACGACCAGAAATCCCTAGTAGCCATACACTCAGATGACAAACAACATGAATTTGATTGGGACAACACCACTATTATAGGGCAGGCCAAACAGAGAACAGCCAGGGAATCCTAGAGGCATGGCACTCATCCACAAATTTGATCAACAGACACATTGACCTAGACCCTATATACCGGCCACTACAGCGGACAGCAACTGACAACCGGAAGCGGCAGATTCAAACTACTATAAATGCTGGAGGAATCAGCACAGAAGCGCTTCACAGGAGGCACCCAAGCACTGAAGATGTCACCTAGAAACGGGACGAAACGTTTGCAACAAAAACTCCCAGCTCGGCGAACAGAACCAAACAACGAGCACCCGAGCTACAAATCTTCTCACAAACTTTCTTCATAAACTTCTCCACGAAGGACAGGTGATACGGAACGATCCAACTACGGCAGCGAGGCCAGGCCATCCTTCGCAACACCAGGGACAGGTAGAACCTCAGTACGTAGTGACACTTGGTGTTTGCGTACCGGGGATCCACGCACAGCTTGATGCAGCCACACACAAAGGTGGCCATCAGGGTGTGGGTGGCATTGGGTTTATTTTTTCCCCGTTGCCCAGGTGAGAGGTGGTCTGTTTATAACCCCGAAGTTTATTCTCCACTGTGGGGGTGGGGGAGTGTGGAGGCCTGGTTTGTAGGTCCCTCTGGTTAATTGAGTCCTGTCAGATTGTGGCCCTGTCGTTTTTAAAATGGGTTTGAAGCCTGGGTTTAAAGTAACCAGGGTTTTGGGATTGTGACACAAACAGGTTAACCTGCAGGATCTGTGAGGCAGGACTACCGAGGAGGGAAATAATACCCAAAATATCTGACCCTTTGCAAAGTCTTGTCACAATGTGAGAGGAATGTTGGTCATAGAGAGTGTAGGATGATAAATGAGCCGTCGTTATTTAAAGTGGAGGGGAATAAAGATTACAGTGTACAGGATTAATTAGAGAGAAATACACAAAGAGAGATCTCAGAGATGGAGAGAGAGGGGACAGAGAGAGAGAGCGAGAGGGAACAAAGAGATCTCAGAGATGGGGAGTAAGCTAGGAGGAACAGAGAGAGAGAGAGAGAAGGAACACAGGGTGGGGAGTAACAGATAGAGGTATCAGAGATGGAGAGAGAGTGAGGGGGTTACAGAGAGGGGCGAACAGAGGGACAATTGATTGGAATTTGTTGAACAGTCGGGTTGGTCCCTCTGTTGTCCTGGAGACAGAATCGAACCCTAAACCAACGCCAGTGACACACACGATCTGTCTGATGTCACACTGCTACAGTGGGATCTTGCTGTGTGTATTTCTAGCCTCGGGTTAACTGGTCTATTGTGATTTCTTTGTGTTTCGATGTTGCTGTGATGTGATGCAATGCATTAATGATGCAATAATTAAACTGAACCAGTATCACAGTAAAGTGAGAGATTGTGGAAGGCCAAAGAGCAGTGGGATCTTGCTGTGCTTTTAGTACCACTGTTGGATTTTATTTCAAATCAATTTTTATTTGTCTCTGTCAGTTCCCAGAGAAGGAGATTGGATCCAGGAGCTGAATCTCAGGACGGTGCAAATCAAATCATTTCTGCCGCCTGGAATCGTCAGACAAGAGCCAGAAACATTCAGAGAGAGAGAGAGAGAACAATCAGAAACTGGCCTGTCTCCTTGTTCATTTACACACACACACACCACACACACACACACACATTAGAATTGTGGGGTTCAGGCCGTCTCTGTAGGATATTTATCACAAGGGGCAAGTTCTGGGCTGTGGGCAAAGGGGCAGAAAGATGGAGAGGGAGCTGCTGCACAGTCTGATCCCACAGATGTCACTGCCTCCCTCTCGCTGTCCAGCTCCCACCTCTCCCTTTGTGTCCCCAGCTCACTCTCTCTGTCTCTGTCTGTCCCACATCTTTCCTTCAATCCCCATCCTTCCCATCTCCTCCCTGTTCACATTCCCCTGTAGATTCCCTTCCTACAATTCTCTGGATCCTCCCTCTTTCCTGGAACTGTTGAATTGTTCAATCTCCAACCTCCCTGCTAACTTCTCCCCACACCCCTCTCTGTGTCAGCCCTGTGGGATCTTGTTGTTCCTGCCTGAGGATCATTATATCTGCTTCATACCATCAACCCCCTCTCTTTCACTAGCTGTCTGTTGTATCTCTCTCCTGTGGCTGCTCTTCCCTCATTCTCTCCCTCTCTCTGGCTGTCTCTCTCTCTCTCTCTCTCTCTCACACACCTTTGGATTTCTTTCCCTGGACTTTTACTTTCTCTCTCCCTCCCTCCCTGTGTTCTGTCTCTCTCTCTCTGTGTTATCTCTCTCTCTCTCTGTCCTGTCTACCCCTCCCTAAGTGTTTTGTTCTCTCTGTCCTGTTCTCTCCCTGGTTTTACACGCTCTCCTGTCTGTCCCCTGTTTCTCTCCCTGGGAGTTTCATTCCCTGGGATCTTTCTCTGTCCTTTGTTCTCTCTGCCTGGGTGTTTCTCTCTCTCTTTCCCTGGTTTCACACTGTGCCTCTCTCTCTCTCCATCTCTGTCCTTCTGTCTCTCCCTGGGATCTTTCTCTGTCCTTGGCTCGCTCTGTGTCCCTCCCTCAGTCTCTGTCCCCCATCTCACTCGCTTTCTCTCCCCTCCCTATCTGTCCCTCCCTCCCTCTGTCCTGCTGTTCCTGTCCCAGGGTAGATTTGAACTCAGTAGCACTTGGTGCTGCACATGCTGTTATCACAGTGGGATCTTGCTGTTCCCTGTGTCTCCCATTGCTGTCCCAACGGGGGATGGGAGTGGGGGAGGGAAAGCCCCTTTCTCACTGAGGAGGGGGGAGCGGGTGCATGGGATCTTGCTGTGCATGAAAAAGCACGCAGTTTATGGGCCAGTCAGTCAGTGTGCATCCTCCCCGTGCCTCACCCCCTCCAGCCCAGGGGCGAGGGCCCAGTGAAGGGGGGAGGGGAGGGGAGAGGTTATTGTACACGATGGAGACACAGAGGGGGCTTTTATATCCAGTGGGGGGATGCAGGTAGGAATGGCAGTGGGGGCAGTATGGAGAAAGGGCAATTAGACCAGGACAAGGTGGTTGGGGCAAAATGTTTGGGGGAAAGTGCAACACTTGGGTGGGGGTAATAACTCTGGGGATGGACAAAAATGCCAGGGCAGAAAACCGGGGTGGGGTCGGTGGGGGAGGAAGTTGCTCAATTGGGGCAGTTTCAAAAAACTGGGGAGGACAAAAAAACTGGAGCGGTACAAAATGAGAGAAAATATATTCCCCCACCCCCATTTTTGACTCCCCCAGCTCTGGGCGCAATTGGCAGGGGGCAAAATTGTTGGCGGTGGGATTGTGGAGGGCAAAAGCGAGAGACGTAAAGTAGTGGACACTGCAAGATGGGGCATAAAATATGAGGGGGTAAAGTCAGGGCCGGGTGGGGGGGTTGTTATTGTTGGAATTAATTTGGACAGGGAACAGGGCCTGCAGTTTACAGACAATGGAATGGACAGGGACAGGAACAAATTGTCCCGAGAGAATAAAAAACCTGCTCTTGTGCAGTGGCAGAGTGAGGCCACCAGAGGGTGGCATTGTATCACTTTGAACGCAATGGGGTCAGACACAGACACAGTGAGAGTCAGAGGCTGGGGTGAGCTGAGAGTGGGGATAAAAGGAGGATGTAATTACACATTGGCATTTCCCAGGTGGGGGCGTGATGCTATGATAACCAACATCGGGAAGCAATGGTGGTGGAAGGGCATGGGCAGAGATTTCACTCGATTCTGTCACCGCTGTGTGACGTTTGCCCAGTACAACCCAGGCTGGCCCATTAAAATTAGAATGGGGCCCCAGCCACGCCCAAAGGGACCTTGGGGGCAGTTACAGATGGATTTTATGGGACCTCTTCCCCAATCCCATGGGAAGACGGATTACCTTGTGATTATCGGTCAATTTACCAGGTGGGTCGTGGCCTACCCTACCCGGAACTGATCAGCTAACGCTGGGGCAAGGGTTGTAGCTGAGGAGGGGATGCCCAGGTGGGGGAGTTGGGTGCCGTCCAAGATGGGCTTCATCTGGGGACCCATTTCACTGTAAGTGTTGTAAAACCACATGTCAGCTGATGGGCATTAAACTGAAATTTCACACACCCGACCATCCACAAAGTTCAGGCATGGTGGAGTGAATGAACTGAACTCTTATACCCTCCCTTGCTAAGGCCATGCAGGACTCTGACAAACTCCAGTCCACCACAAACCGGTCGAATGCTTTGACCCCTTACGAGTCGATGACAGGTCGGGTAATGTAACTGCCCGATTCCATCATCATGGGAGGGTTCCGATGCTGGCCCTCGCTGTGATAGAATACATCGCTATGTGCTCGAACTGAGCACCCAGCTGAAGGAGATGTGGAAAACAGTTCGGGACAATCAGGAAGGTGAGGGACGGATGAACAGAGGCAATTAGAGGATTGTGCGGAGGTCCCATCGGTGAGTAAGAAGGTTATGGTTCACACTCTCCTCAGCACCAAATGAATTGTGCCACCCTCGCTCCTGCTCCCTGGAGTAGGCGCGGGGTTCCATGTTAATACATACCTAACCATGTTCTATCAGCACACACAGCAAAATAACATCTCGAAATGCTGGGTGTGTACTCGAATCCCTGCACACTCTATTGGGGGGATTCCCCTGAGTCCCATTCCATTTAATAAATCCAAAACGGTGGAATGGTGATTGGACCAGAACAGATCCTCACATTTATCCATTTGGGGGATGGGCGGGGGTTAGGTCTGACAGAGAATTTCCCCGGTCATTCATGTGAGGCCCTGACCAGACCATTTCTGCTGCCAATGATGAGGTCACCTGGGAGACCACGGGTTATAACATGCAAAACTATAAAGGTTGGTTCCGGCCTCACTACATCCTTTAACATACACCCCTCTGGCTCTGACCCTCACAAACACCGCGGGTGAAGGAACGCCCACGGGGGAGATATGTTTTAATTCCACATCAGGGTGGAATGCCGGAACAAGTAAATGTTCCCGTTCCCTGCTCCTTACCCGGTCCACCCGCCGATCGTTTCTTTCTGGAATATTCTGAGCCTTGAGGTTGTCAACATGACGACAGGGAAAACGTACAAAACCATTTTGACTTCACTTCCGACTGATTACCTGAGGCCTTACAATGAGAATTACTCTGACCGTGCTGTCAAGGCCTACCCTTGGCTCCCTCCATATTGGTCTGGATCTTGCTCCCTTGCCTATGTGCTACCTTTTGTTTACCATTACAGTTCTTACGCTTTCATCCCAAACTGCATCCACCTCAATCCAAATGGTCCATCACTGAGACCAAGCGATTCTGGATGTTCACCTTCCCCGCCTATGGGAGTGCTAAGGCTGCTCGGGAACTGATCAATATGGCCTCCACCTTGGAAAGGCTGGCTAATGAGACTGCCGATGGCTTTGCAGCGGTAAGCATGGCCATCTCCGAGGTGTCGGCTGCGGTCATTGCCACCCGTACTGTTGTGTTGTCGTGCGAGTGGAGCTGAAAATGTTGCTGGAAAAGCGCAGCAGGTCAGGCAGCATCCAAGGAGCAGGAGAATTGACGTTTCGGGCATGAGCTCTTTTTCCTGAAGAAGGGTTATGCCCGAAATATTGATTCTCCTGCTCCTTGGTTGCTGCCTGACCTGCTGTGCTTTTCCAGCAACAAATTTTCAGCTCTGATCTCCAGCATCTGCAGTCCTCACTTTCTCCTATTTGCGAGTGGCACAAGGTGGCCCCTGTGCTGTTATTGGGGCCTAGTGCGGCACATACATTCCGAATACCTCAGACAATATAACTGACCAAGCGGATCACATCCGCCTGGAGGCTGATAATATCCAGCAGGAAGGGAAACAGTTTCATGATTATAATCCTACCCCACTGATTATTACTGGATGGTGGTGGTCTGTTCATCATGCTCCTGCATGTCTCGGACTACAAGGGGGGAACTGAAAACAGGAACGCACTAAACAAGAAATACTTACAGAACACAATGGTGATCTCTGTGTGTGCATGTACAGAACACAAGAAACCATCTTTCGCGGTCTTTTGTTGTACGCGCCATCCAGACTATAAAAACTGCTGTACCTGATGTTCATGGAGGGACGGCCTGGTCAAGTTCCACGGTTAGGGGCACAATCACGCTGCCCCTCCCAATAGGTTTTGATTTAATAAATTTGATTTACTTACTTCTAAATTTGAATTTTATTAATTTTAGTACAACACGAACCAATAAATTAACACCCTTTTAAAATGTTCCCCAAATGCAGGAATTGATATTAAAGTTGCTGGCTTTATCACTGCCTGAAAGTTTCCAATTTCCTGGCACATGTGAAATGTCCTCCAAAATTCGACTACATCTTTATACAGTTCAGGCCAATAAAAATGTTCTTGGATTTTGACATGAGTTCTCCTTACTCCCAAATACCCTCCTCCTGCTAATTTATATCCACAACATTTCCTTTCCACATCCCACCGGGAATACAACTTGATAACCTGCTGCCCATTTCCCATTTCCCCATCCCGCCTGAATGTGTGATGGTCTCCATTCCTCAGGAAGGCCTCATTTATAAGATAGCAACATTCTGGGGTCTCTACAGATTCTGTGTTCTATATTCGATATTCTAATGGCTGGCTAATGAAGACTAGCATCCCGTATGCCTTCTTAACCATCCTGTCTACCTGTGCTAACAGCTTCAGCGATCCAAGCTCCCTTTGATCCTCAGCACTCCCCTCAGACCTACTATTTATTTGGCCCCACCAGACTGTTCCACCATTCATGGGAACGTGGCTGATCCAACATTCCTCACGGCTACGTTCCTGCCTTTTCCCTTTAATCTTCGATTCCCCAACTGATCAAGGATCTATCTCTGATGGAGATAAACTTAAAGCATTAGCCTGCCCTCTCTCCATGGATGCTGCCTGACAGCTGTGATTTCCAGCATTTTTTGTTTTCAGTACAGATCCCAGCATCTGAAGTAATTAGCTCCGACAAGGATCCAACTCTCTCATTCTTAAATATACACAGGGACTCTGCTCCCACAGCTTTCCCTGTGGCTGTCCCATCTTATTCACTTTCCTCATTCCTGAAGAAGGGCTCATGCCCGAAACGTTGATTCTCCTGCTCCTTGGATGTTGCCTGACCTGCTGCCTTTTTCCAGCAAGACCTTTTCAGCTCTGATCTCCAGCATCTGCAGTCCTCACTTTCTCCCATTTTATTCATCACCCATAAAACAAATCTTAATTTCTCATTTATTACCTCAGCTCGGAGTGTACGATCTACGTTTGCAATTTTGGGACAGAATTAGTCCTTGTCTTATTACCATTATCTGATTTGCATAATGACCAAAGTTTTACATCAGCTGCCAATCAACAATCATTATCTATTCTTTGACACTCATATTGACCTGATGCTCAATTTCAATTTTTTGATGATGTTCCTAATCCTAAATTCTACTGTCAATATCAACCATTATTACTTTGTACATGAGATGTGGGGGATCTCTGACTAAAATAGCATTTCTGGCCCATCCCTAACATCCCCAGTGAAGACGGTGGTGTGCTGATCAGATTCACTGCTGTTTCTGCATTTACCTGCATGCACTTTGTCTTATTCACTCGCGGGACGTGAGCATCGCTGGTCCAGACCTGTCTGGGAACGCTGCCTGTTCCCAGTTGCTCCTCCATAATGTGTGGGGGTGAGCTGCCTTGTTGAACCACTGCAGTCCCTGTGGTGTAGGTAGACCCACAATGCTGTCAGGGAGGGAGCTCCAGGATTCTGACCCAGTGAAGGGACGGTGATATATTTCTAAGTCAGGATGGTGAGTGGCTTTGAGGTGTATGTGAAGGGATTTCCGTTCTCATCTATCTGCTGGCTTGTCCTTCTGGATGGTAGAGTTTGTGGGTTAGGAAGATGCTGTCTGAGGACTTTTGGTGAACTTCTGCATTGCATCTTGCAGGTGGTCCACCCTGCTGCTGCTGAGAAACAGTGGTGGAGGGAGTGGGTGTTTGTGGATGTGGTGCCAACTAAGCAGCTGCTTTGTTCAGGTTTCTGCCACCAGTAAAAAAACATCCAGTATGAAGCAGCCGCTTGGTTAGCATCACATCCCCAGACATCCCCTCCCTCCATCACTGACGCTCAGTAGTAGCAGTGTTTACCATCTACATGGTGCACTGCAGAAATTCACCAAAGATCCTCAGACAGCACCTTCCAAACCCACAAGGACTTCCATCTCGAAGCACAAGGGCAGCAGATAGATGGGAACATCACCCCCTTCAAATTCCCCTCTGAGTCACTCACCATCCTGATTTAGAAATATATTGTCATTCCATCAGTGTTAAAGGCAGCTCAGCAGTACCTTCTCAGGAGCAATTCGGCATGGGGAATAACTACAGACTCAGTCAGTGATACCCACATCCCACGAGTGAATAAAACAAAATCATTTCATGTTTTGGAAACAGTCGGACCCTCCTGTGAGCTTCACTGAGGAGTTTTATTTATTCACAACACAAGGAATCCGTGTAACCAGGTATTTTACTGCGTTACTGATCTTCGCTCTGAACTGAGACAATGTTGCTGCATAAATAAATGTGTTTGTGCAACAGCTTAGGTTCTGCAGCATGACACCAACTGCACTGAAGTGATTTAGAAAAGGCGAGTAGTCAGGATTGATTCCTTGAATGATATAATATAAGAAATACACAAAATAAGTTAACCAGAGGACTATGAAGCTCCCAGAGATGGTGAAGAGCAAAATCACAGCCTTCCTTCTGCTCTCCATCTCTGGGTCTCTGTGATTCTCTCCTTTGCTCTCACCCTTCAGCCTCTTCCGGACTCGACTGGTCACTAAAATGTGTCTGACTGTCAGAGCATTGAGCAACAGAATTAAAGCGAATGGCAGTAAAGGGGTTAAAACTGTATCGAGCCAATCTAATACCACCCACCAAGTCTCAGTATAGTAGATTAGCTTTGTTTTACAGTAGAATGGCACATTGTTGATTATCCTCACAGGCTCATATTGAAAATAGAAGGGGATGTTTTTCAGACAGAACAGGGTGCAGGTTGTTGCCAGAACCACAGTCGCAGCTTTCTCAGTGCAATATTTTGTTCTTAGCTTCTGACAACAAATGGTCACAAATCGGTCAAAGGAGAAAGTGACGGTGAACCAGACAGAGCAGTCCGTGGCTGCACGAGACAGTGCCCCAATAACACTGCACACAGGAGTGATGTTCAGGAAAGACTGCGGGTAATAATAGAAAGGTAATCTCCACAGTATAACCTCAGTAATAATGACCATCAGATCGGCAGCTGCCATAAACACCAGGTAACGGGTAGTGCAAGGGGAAACACCACAGTTTTGCCTGGAAAGGACTGTAACTGCTAGCAAATTTACTGTGGGAGACAAATGGGAAAAGAAACAACAAATTATTGATCAGAAATACCACCCACCCATTCCAGAGAGCAACAACAATGTTTTACCAACAAATTCCCATGCACTGTGTGACTGGGAGTGGTTGGGTGTGAGTGAGTTTGAGTATCAGAATTTAACATTCACTCCAGATTGTCCTCCAACCCAGTCAGTCTCGAGATTCTAGAGTTTAGACAGATATTGAGCTCATAATTCCTCCTAAGAGAGCAGAAGGAAGTCTATAATTTTCTTTGGTTGCATGGTAAGGTACGGAACCCCATTAGAATCCTCAAACCAAAATCAGTTGTAGGACTAGCAATTGGACTGTCAATAATCCAAATTCTTCCCTTCTCCTGAGAAACAGTCATCCCCTGATCCTGTGTTTGGACTTAATCCTGATCGGAGCCATGGCAGGAGCATAAAACAGGTCACCAGAACCTGTGTGAGATCTCCAACACAACTACACCATATATCTTAAATAAGGGCAGTACAGCAGAGCATGCAGGACTCCCTTAATGACAATGTGGGAGTTTTAGGTTTACTGTAATATTTACACTGCAAAGCTACCCACCAACATCTCAATGTGGAGGGACCAGGAGGGCAATCTGTCAAAATGACAATCTCCTGACCAAAGAGTGTGAGGAGAGAATTTCGGGAAGCGATGGTAGATGAAGCTTTACAAATCAGAACAAGGCGCAAATTCTTCAATTCCTTTGCTTTGTCAAAGAAAAAGAAGAATCTGAGATTGAAAATTCCCAACTGATGCAGCATCCATGACTGTGTGTGTGTAAGAGAGTTCCAAACCTTTCCCACCCTCTGTGCACAGAAGAGCTTTCTGACATCTCTCCTGAACGCTCTCAGCCCCATTCACAGACTATGATCCTTTGTTCTAAATCTGCAACCAGTAGAAATAGTTCATGTTTTCCTTTTAATATTTTGTTGGACTTCACTCAGATCATCCCTTAACCTTCAAAATTCTCCATCAACCTGGCTTCATTTACGGAATGAAATCAGAAGAAGCGCAGCAGGTCTAGAGCATCTGTGGGAGAGAGCACAGAGTTCGGGTCGAGTGACCCTTCTTCAGAACTAACCTGCCTGATCTCTCCTCATCCCTTGAAGCCATATCAAACTGGAACAGATGACACAACACTGAGAACAGAAAATGCTGCAGCAGCAGTGAGGTTGGGAGTCTCTGTCAGTGTAGGATTGTACCGAGAATGCTGCTCAGTGAATTGCTGTCACTGTCCCGGTGCCTGGATAAGGGTGACCAGTCAGTGAGCTGGAGACGTTATTGTTCAAACGGTAAAACCAGAGAGCAGATCAGCAGCAAATTAAAACAAGTTCAATTGTCATAGCGCCATACCTGGGATGCCAGTAAAAGCAAGGATGGTGTAGAACACTTTCTGCACGTGATCAATTGGTCGAAGCATTTTTCTGTGTGAGGTGATCTGTCCCTTCAGGCAGCTGACAAGCTCCTTGTTTGAGACTCTGAGCTGATGCATTCCCAGAGACGCTGCCTTATACTGTGTGGGAGCTCCTTGGGGAGATCGAGGTGACAGCATTGCTTGGCTTTATTGCTGTTTTTCACATTTCTAGAAATAAACAAACCCATTACAATAACAAGTGTAATCCTGATTACAGAGGGGGGTTACGTGATAATGAAATTACAAAACCAGAATCTGGAATCTGCCAGCAATAACACTGTCCACTCAAACACCATGAGCCCCATCCTGAGATCACACCCTATTTCATGATGTGAAGGTGCTGGCGTGGGACTGGGGTGGACACGTTCTACCTGTTGGACTAGAACCTGGTGTTGTGTGATTTTTGACAATTATTTCAACTAATGCTGCGTCGAGACAGTTCATTCCAAATGTGAAAATATGTCTCTGAGCTGTCCTTCTGTCCTCTCGGGTAGGAGCTGCCCACTTTAAACGAGAACATTTCACTCACTGATTCTTCTCACATACTGAATGTGTACATTCCTGCGAGGTCAGCATTTATTCCCCATTCCCAATTTTCCAGGATCTGGAGTCATATGAAGGTCCAAGTAAGGACAGCATACTACCTTTCCTGAGGGAAGGGGTCTCAGTGAACAAGATGGACCTCCAACAATGGGGACGTTGGACAGTGAACAATACTGACCTCTCCCTTAATGTTACTCTCCATCAGGTACATCACTGACCTCCCCCTTTACTGTCACTGTCCACCAAGATACATCCCTGACCTACTCCTTACTGTCACTGTCCATCAGATACATCCCTGACCTCTGCATCCCTGTCACAGTCCATCAGATATTCGTGACATCCCCCTTACTCTCACTGTCCATCAGATACATCACTGTCCTCCCCCTTACTGTCTCTGTCCATCCAAATACATCACTGACCTCCCTCAGTGGAGGCAAATGTGAGACTCAAAGAGATACGGCAATCAGAAAGAGGAATTTGAAGACAGGTCAGACTGGAACATGACAGGGAGCGAGGAATACCTATTGGATTAAATTGCATCTACTTCCATGCAAGAGTGCTGACCGGGAAGGCTGATGAACTCAGAGTGTGGATAGGTGCGTGAGGCTGGTAGATTGTACCCGTTACAGAAATATGGCTAAGGGAGGCACAGGACTGGCAGATTAACGTACCAGGGTACAGGAGCTTCAGGTGGGACAGAGGGAGTGGATGGAGAGGAGGGAAGATACATTTTTGATTAAACCGAGTATCACAGCAATAATCAGAGATGAAATAACTGAAGGGTCAGTGAGGCTTTGTGGGTGGAGCTATGAAATAAGAAGGGGATGGTGATGTTATTGGGGTTGCATTATAGGACCCCAAACAGTCAACAGGAATTGAAGTAACAAATATGCGGGGAGACTGGGGAGACTTGCAGGAGCAATAGGGTTGACATAGATTTTAATTTTCAGATCATAGACTGGGAATGCCATAGCGTTAAGGGCTGAGATGGGGTGGAATTTGCGAAGTACATTCAGGAAGGTTTCCCCAAGCAGTATATCGTGGGTTCTACTCAGGAAGGGACAAACCTCGATCTCCTTTTGGGAAATGGGGCAGGATAGGTCACAGAGGGGTCACTGAGCATAGAACAGTGGGGAAACACTTCTTGACCAGTGGTCATGGTTCTATTCATTTCACAATAGTTATACAGAGGGACCAAACTGATCCACAGGTTCAAGTTCTGAATTGGGCGAAGGTGAATTTGATGGAGTTAGACAAGAGCTTACAGGGGTTGATTGGAGCAGTTTGTTTGCAGGTTCAGGAAACTCCGGCAAGTGGGAGGCCTTTAAAAGGGAGATTGCTGGAGTACAAGGTGTGTATGTTCCTGTGAGGGTGAAAGGATTGGGTGGCAGGAATAGGGAATCCTGGATGACAAGAGATATTGAGGCTTTCACTTGGAAAAATGTCGGCATGGCTCAGATACAGGCAGCTGGGATCTCGAGAACCCCTGGAGGTACATGGAAGATATAGGAATTTACTGGAGAAGGTGGATAAATCTCCTGGTCCTGACAAATATATATATATAAACACTGTGAGGGGTGAGAGAAGAAACTGCAGGGGCTGTGGCTGATATTTTTGCATCATCGTTAGCTACGGGTGAGGTCCTTGAAAACTGGAGGGGAGCGAATATTGCGCCATTATTCAAGAACAGCTGCAAAGATAGACATGTGAGCTACCAACCAGTAAATCTAACATCTGTGGTGGGTAAGTTACTTGAGAAGACTCTGAGAGATAAGAAATACATGCGTTTGCAAAGTCCGGGTTTGATTTGGAGTAGTGAGCACGGCTTGGTGAATGGGAGACCGTGCCTCACAGATTCGTTAGAGTTCTTTGATGAAGTGACCAGGAAAGTTGACAAGGGCAGGGCAGAAGACGTAGTCCATATGGATTTCAGGAAGACCTTTGATAAGGTTCCACAAGGGAGGGTGCTCTGGAAGATTAGATCGAATCGAATCCAGGGGAGCTGGATACACAATTGGCTTGATGGCAGGAAGCAGAGAGTAATAGTGGAAGGATGCTTGTCAGACTGGAGTGCCTCAGGGGTCGGAGCTGGGCCCATTGCTGTTTGTTATTGATGTCAATGTTTTGGATGAGAATGTCCAAGGGCATGTTTAGTAAGTTTACTGATGACACTAAAATAGGCAGATTCATGGACAGTGAGGAAGGTTATCAGAAATTGCAGCAGGACCTTGATCAGCTGGGGAGGTGGGCTGAGAAATGGCAAATGGAGTTTAATATTGAAACTATGAGATCTTGCCTTTTGGAAAAGTCAAATCATGGGAGGAGTTTCATAGTGGATGGTAGGTCCTTAATGAGTGTAGTGGGAGAGAGGGACCTTGGAGTTGAGGTGCACAGTTCTCCCTAAGTGGAGTCCTAGTTAGACAGGGCAGGGAAGAAGGCTTTTGGCACACTGGCCTTCATCAGTCAGGGCACTGAGTATAGAGTTTCGGAAGTTATGTTGTAGTTATACAGGAAGTTGGTGAGGCCACACTTGGAGTGTTGTGTTCAGTTTTGCTCACCTTGCTATTGGAAGGATGTTATTAAACTTGAAAGAGTGCAGAAGAAATTTACAAGGATGTTGCCTGGACTCAACAGTCTGAGTTTTCAGGAGAGTTTGGACAGGCTAAAACTTTATTCTTTAAAGCATTGCAGACTGGTGTGGTGGGGGTGAACTCGTACAGATGTATAAGATCATGATCAGCATAGACTGGGTCAATGCACACAGTCTCGTTTACATCGAGTTGGGCAATTGAGGACTAGAGGGCATCAGTAAAAGGTTAGTGGGGAAAGAATAAAAGGGAACCTGAGGGATAACTTTTGTTAAACAGAGCGTGGTACGTATATAGAATGAGCTGCCAGCAGAGTGGGGCTGCACAGTGGCTCAGTGGTTAGCACTGCTGTCTGAGAGCGCCAGGGACTGGGCTCGATTCCCTACTTGAGCGACTGTCTGTGTGGAGTTTGCACATTCTCCCTGTGTCTGCATGGGCTTCCTCTCACAGTCCACAGATGTGCAAGTCAGGTGAATTGGCCATGCTAAGTTGCCCATCGTGATAGGGGCGTTAGTCAGAGGGAGATGGCTCTGGGTGGGTTACTCTTCGGATGGTCGGCATGGACTTGTCGGGCCGAAGGGCCTATTTGCACGCTGAAGGGAATCTAATTTTAAAAAGAAGTGCTGAGGCAGGTATGTTAACAACATTTGAAAGGCATTTGCACAAATACATGGATAGGAAAGGATGGTTTGGAGATGCCGGTGTTGAACTGACGGGGGCAGGGGGAGGGGGATGTGAGTGCGTGAGAGAGAGTGTATATGTGTGTCGGTGAGTGTAAAGGGATACAAGTCTGTGAGAGAGTGCATGTGTGAGTGTGTGTGTGTGTAGGAGAGCGTGCCTGCGTGTATTTGTGTGTAGGAGTGTGTGGGTGTCAGAGTACGTGAGTGCATGTGTGTGTGTAGGAGTGTGTTTGTGTGCAGCAGTGTTTGTCTGTGAGTGCGCGTGTGTTTGTGTACAACTGTGTGTGTGGACATAGGAGTGTGTGTTTGTGTGTGCGTGTGTGTGTAGGAGTGCCTGTGCATGTTCAGTTTATTTCAGAAGAATATGAGCCAAGCGCAGGGTAGTGGGGTTAGAGGGGATGAACATTTTGATTGGCACGGACCAGTTTGGGACAAAGGCCCTGTCTCTGTGCTGTCGGACTCCATGATTCAATGTATTGAATTTGAGAAAAAGAACCAGTTAATTGGAACACATTAAGGCCAGCAGCATGAACAATCTGTCACAGCTGCAGCACATGAGCTGGAGGGTGACATATAGACACTGCCCTGGCTCGGGGGGAAGAGTCGTTGGATAATTTGCACCAAGAGGCCGTCGCAACTTGGAGGGTTGGATTGTCTGATTTTGGTCAGTGCTCTGAGACAGGAGAGTGTGATTACGAGTGAGGTATGGACAGGAACACAGACTGCCGCAGAACTGGAGGCTCATTCTTTGGCAAGAGTAACGACTGTAACACCAGAGGAACCGAAAGCCAATCAAGTGGGAGAAACTGAGAGCACTGGAATTGTAGTCGAGGTCTCACAGGGATTGTCACTGAATGTGAGTCCACGAGGCTGTGTTGCCTTCCCATGCTGGGTTCAGGGTCTATGGTCAGGGCTAAAGACAAGTCTGCAATGGGATGGGCAGGATCCACGTAGGTATAAGCAACATATACCAGGCAAGAAACAAGGTTCAACCTGGTCACTGTCAGGGGCTCAGTGTCGAATAAAGAAGCTGAAACCTCAGCCATCTGGATTAATATCGATGCCACGAGTTAATTGGCATAGGGCCAATCAGATTAGGGAGAGCCATTGATGGCTCAAAGACTGGTGTGGGAGAGTTGGTTTCTGGCTCTCTCATCACAGATGCTACTAGACCTGCTGAGGTTATATTTCAAATTTCCAGTGACAGCAGTATCTACTCTGTAGTTCGTTCGATGTTCCCTCTCTTTGGCCTATTACGCCAGACTCCATCATTTTATCGTTAAGTCTGTTCAGTCCCATCCTCCACTTTCTGCTATTTCCTACTAATATTAAGAATGGCCTGCCTGGGCCCCAATGCTGTTGGCTGGTATCAACCTCACTATCTCTGCCAAATCCAAAATTGTTTCAAAGAAAATGGTGACATTTTTTCTCGGTATTGAATGCCAAATGCATTCGTATATAAATATATATAAAACAAGAATAAAATGCTGAGCCTTGCAATAAAAGCAACATGGCTTCCACTCTGCTGTCTGCCAGTTACAGTGATTTATGATCACAGCACGTTTCTGTCCGAATACAGTATTTCTCCATGGTGGCCTTCTGCAATTTATTACAATAGCTTCAGTTTTTAACCAGCCTCTCAGGTAATAATTTGTGAAACACTTGACACAGCCGTACCTTCATCAATCATTTATTTTCTTTCATCAGGCACAGTCACATTAGTTTAATTTGAAATCCACACTGACTCTCCTTAAACATATCCATCCTCCCCAATTGGATTTGTGTTGATCTGCTCCAGGTTATTCCAAGTGTACACAGCCCTGGTGTTAAACTGACCTGCCTGTATTCTCTGGAATGTACTCTTGTACTATTGAGAAAGGTGTCCCATTCTCCAGTTTGTATGGTGTGGCACGGGGACTGGGTTGAGCTGCAGTTTGTGGTTTTATGAAGCAGAAAAGAAAAATTCAAAATGTTTCTATCTTAAAGAGGAAAGCATGGAATTGTCCAGAGTTTGCTGGCAGTTTGGGAGATTGGAAAAGATATAAAGAAAACCAGCAAAGAAATATTGAGAGATTAATAGGAAGGGATACATTTCTAGAAGTATCAGAAGTTTATGGGCGGCAGGGTGGCACGGTGGTTAGCCCTGCTGTCTCAGCGCCTGAGACCTGGGTTCAATTCCTGACTCAGGTGACTGACTGTGTGGAGTTTGCACGTTCTCCCCGTGTCTGCGTGGGTTTCCTCCGGGTGCTCCGGTTTCTTCCCACATTCCAAAGATGTGCGGGTCAGGTGAATTGGCCATGCTATATTGCCCATAGTGTTAGGTAAGGGGTAATTGTAGGGGTACAGGTGGGTTGCAGTTCGGTGGGTCAGTGTGGACTTGTTGGGCCGAAGGGCCTGTTTCCACACTGTAAGTAATCTAATCGAAAAGTTTTTGCAAGAGCATCTCTGGATGGTTAAAAAAGAAAGGAGTCAAGAAAGTGAACGTTGATTCAACAAAAAGTGAGGCTTGGGAAAGAAGCAGGTAGGAAGGGAAATGGATAATCAAGCAACAATTGTCGGAAGATCTCAGCAGGTCTGGCAGCATCTGTGGAGGGAAAGCAGAGCTAACAGTAGCGTGGAGAAGGTGCTATGTAAATGCTGGTCTTCAATTTAGGGAGAAACGTTAGACCCAGAAGTAGTCACAAATCAGGAAATGTCATGCAGAGAGGAATTAAAGATATTTCCAATGACGATATTTGGAATTGTGGACTGAAAATCCCCAGGATCCAGATGGACGCCATCCTTTGGGTCAAATAGAAGTGAGGTTGTTGGCACATTGGCTCTCATTTACCAACATTCCATTGATTCGGATCCAGTTCCATTAGATTGGAATGTGATAAATACAATGCTTCTGTTGTGTGGAATCCCTACAGTGTGGAATCAGGCCATTCAGCCTACTGAGTCCACACCGACCCTCTGAAGAGAATCCCATCTATACCCACCCCCCTACTCGAACTCTGTATCCCTGCCTTTCCCATGGCTAATCCACCTAGACACTATGGGGCAATTTAGCATGGCCAATCCACCTGAACCTGCACATCTTTGGACTGTGAGAGGAAACCGGAGCGCCCAGAGGAAACACACACAGACACGGGGAGAATATGCAAACTGCACACTGACGGTACGCAGAGAGTTGGAATTAATCCAGGGTCCCTGGCACTGTGAGGCAACAGTGCTAACCATCGAGCCACCGTGTTATTCAGAGTAGAGTTCTGAGGTGCAGAGGGATCTGGGTGTACGAGTGCATGAATTACAGAAGGTTAATATTGCAGGTACAACAAGTAATCAGGGAAACTCATAGGATATTATTGTTTAGGGAACTGAATACAAAAGTAGGGAGGTTACCCTTCAATTATACAGGGGACTGGAGTAGGGTCATAGGGATCTGCAGCTCAGAAGGAGGCCCTTCGGCCCATCCCATCTCCGCCAGTGAAACACAACCACCATTCTCATTCCTATTCTATCCCATTTCCAATACCTGGCCCATAACCTTGTATGGTTGAGCATCACAAGTGCACCCCTCAATCCTGGTGGGGGTTTCTGCCTCTCTGTGTCTCATAGGCAGTGAGTTTGAGATTCCCACCACCCTCATTTTTTGTTCACATCCCCTCGAAACCTTCTGTCCCTGATGTCGTCAGAGAAAATGTCGGACAAGTTGGGTCAGTGTCCACTGAGGTTCAGAACAATCCGAGGCTACATGATTGAAACACATAAAGTTCACGAGGATTCAGGATGGATGTGGAGAGGGTAGTATTTCCTCCTGGGGGAGAATTCAGAACATGGGAGGTCATTGTTTCAAACTGAATCATTGACCCTTTAACATAGAGATAAGGAGTTTGTTTTTCTCTCAGTGGGATTGTTTGCCTTTGAAACTGTATTCCTCAAACTGTTGTCAAAACATAGAAACCTGGAATATAACAACAGGAGTAGGCTATTCAGCCCTTCCATCCTGCTGTACTATCCCATAAGATCATGGCTGATCATCCAACTCAGTCCCCATTCCCACTTTCTCCCCTATACTCGAAGCACTCTAACACCTTCTTCAAAGTTTTGGAAGCAGTGTCTTGGAATATTTTTAAGCAGAGTTGAATAGATTCTTGATAAACAAGGGGTGGGTGTTCGGTTTATTGGGGGTTGAATTGGAATGTGGTGTTAAGGTTCCTGTTGGATGCTATGATCCCATGAAGTGGCAGAACAGACTCAAGGAGATGAATGGCCTACTCCTGCTCCTAACACATCTGCTGCCTTCCCCTATGTGTGTATATAATGGGGAGAGCCAGGGCTCTCTTCCAGGACCTGGGGCTTTCCTGATGAATATCAGTGACACAGATCTGAATGTACAGTTTCAACTTTTGTGGACGAGACGATTCTTCCAGAGGATTGTAAAGTGTTGATGGTGGGAGTGTTAACCGTCCAAAGGACTAAGGCAGAATGCATGGACACAAAAGTCAATGCTGAGAAGGGGGAATTAATCCATTTTGGCAGCAGGTGTGAGGAGAGGCAATAAAAAGAAACGGCTGCAATTCCAAGGTGTCAGAGAACTCCGGGGATCTGAGTACAAATCATTGAAGGTGGCATGGCATGTTGGGAAACCAGTGAATAAAGTTTGCAGCATCTTGTGCTTTGACGTTAAGTGCGTAGGGAACAGAAAGCAAGGACTTTACAAGTAACTTGTATCAAAAACCACCTTAACTGCAGTATTGTGTCTCAATCAGGGCGAAACATCTCGGGAACAATGTGAAGTGATTTGAGAGTGTAGAATGAGGTTTTTTATGAGAATTGGTTCCTGGATAGATTGGAGAAGATGGAGCTATTTTCCTGGGAGCGGAGAAGTCTGGAAGGAGTTTTGATCAAGGTATTCCGAATTCAAGTGGGTTCAGGAACAGGGGAGAATAGTTGCGAACATGGTCCCCTGTAGCAGAGGAATGGAAAACAAGACCTGCCTGATATCAGAAGAGAAGGAAACTCAGTTCCACACAAGGGAACATTATTTCTGCACAGCAACTGGATAGGGTGTAGATGCTGCTGCCTACAGCGTGGGATGGGCTGGTTTTACATCTTCAGAAATGAAATGTATGCTTAACACAAGTTTGTTTTTAACAAATGCAGATCATTGAGAAAAGGTGGAAATAACGGCGATGATGATTTGCTGTTGTCGAGAGGGGATAAAGTAGCAATGGACCGTCTGCTGTGTCAACAGGAAAAGGCCCTTCAGCCCTTCAAGTCTGTGTTGGTCATAAACTGTCAGCTAACTGTTCTGATCCTATGTTCCACTACTTGGCCTATACACTTTAATACTTTGGCATTGCAAGTGTACATCTCAATATGTCTTCAACATTATGAGAGCTCCTGCCTCTGCCCCCGCTTACAGATAGTGAGTTCCAGATTCCCTCCCCATCTTGGGTGTAAAGAAAATCTTTCCTCACATCCCTTCCCAAATCTCCTGCACCTCACCTTAAATCTTCACCCCAACCCACCCCCCTCCACTCCCTCGATCATTGTTCTCTCCAAGTCTATGACTTACTGAAAATAGAATTCAGCTTGTTGGTGGTTTTTGTCTTGTCATCAAGTCCATTGTCAAGAATACCAATTCAAGGGGAACACCAACAGTTATCCTGCATGTTCTTGTGAAGTCTACATGGTGGCTTTGCCCAAAATTGGGATTCTTGCAAATGGTCCTGATGAGCGCAAGGTGAAAACTTTCAACAAACCATGACATTTTTCACCAACAAATGTAAACATTATAGAATAATGTCGAACAAGGTGCAAAATAAATGCAGAAACTCTGCCCTGCTGGAAAGCTGAAGTGAGAAACAGAAATCCCAGAGAAACTCCGTGGGACTTGGAAGAAGAGTCATCCTGGACTCAAAACAATAACTCTGTCTCAAACTATTTCCAACCCACACTTACCAGGAACCCCAACAGCTGCGAGGAGTGGGGAATAAGAAACATTGATGTAGTCGAAAAAATATTTGTACATGCTCACAAACCGTCCCAGTGGCTGGCCGTGCCGAGCTCAGTGCACCCACCAAGACAACTTTGGGGTCACGGTCAGACAGAAATTACAGCAGGAACTCCCTCAACAGGCAATTAAGCTGCTTGTGTCTTACTGTAACGATAGAAATAGATTCGCAGAAAGTCTCAACGGACACGACTTGAAGTTAGCAAAAGCACCAATGTTTCCACATGACTAAGTTAATGAACTTACATTTACAACTGTGCTCTTGGTGTTCCTTCATGTGTTTTAGCTGCAAACCAAACCAGCCACACTCAGTGATCAAACTCCATTTTAATTATTGTCTTTAAAAAATAAACCTGCTTTTTGGACATGTTCTGCTCCATTGCAGGTGGGTCTTGAACCTGAACATTCCAATGGATGACCACTGCCCTGAATCCCCTCGCTGGCAAAGTGGCTCATAGCCAGAAAGATCAGCCTCTCACCAGAAGCTTCGTCCTTTATGTTGGTGGGGGAGGGGAATGGAGAGACCTGGCTGAGTGTAACTGTACCTTAAGAGAAATCTTCCAAAAGGGGTCTATGTTAATTGTTTCCAGGGGCTGCTCTGTATTGGCAGCGTTCTAGGAGAAAGTGAGGATTGCTGATGCTGAAGATCCGAGTTGAGAGTGTGGTGCTGGAAAACCACAACAGATCAGGCAGCATCCGAAGAGCAGGAGAATCAAAATTTCGTGCATAACCCCTGCTGTCTTTGCAGCATTCTCTCCTGTTCACCAGTGCTTTCACTCAATGACAGCAGCTGAACACTCTTTTAGGGGCGAAACAAGCAGACACTAGGAGCACAGCAAGCTCGCTCGCACAACAATGTGTTATTTACTGAGAGAATGGGTTTCACTTTCTTCATCTGGAGAAATATTTGCCTCCTTCTGGAAGAGGTCTCTGCGTCTTTTCATCCAATCCCAGTAACTCCCACCAGCTCTCCCACCCCTCCCCATCCCAGTAACTCCCACCAGCTCTCCCACCCCTCCCCATCCCAGTAACTCCCACCAGCTCTCCCACCCCTCCACATCCCAGTAACTTCCACCAGCTCTCCCATCCCTCCCCATCCCAGTAACACCCACTCGCTCTCCCACCCCTCCCCATCCCAGTAACTTCCACCAGATGGAGTCAGATTCCTGGAATCCCTTTCACTCACTCTCTCACTCTCTCCTTCTCCATCTTTTCCCTCCTATGTCCCTTCAAACACTGTCATAGATTTTTTAAAAAGACACACAAAACTTTTTAAATTTAATGCTGGAGAGCCATAACAGCTGCTAAAGAGTCAATTTAAAGTGAACCGTGAGGCTGAGTTTAAACTGTCCTCTCACCTCGTATTCCACTGTTGGCTCCCTTATGTTCACATTCACTCCTCCCCTCTCCCTGTCTCTGTCTCTCTCTCTCTCTCTCTCTCACACGCATACACACACTCCCTCTCTCACACTCCCTCTCTCACACACACACACTCCCTCTCTAACACTCCCTCTCTCTCGCACACACACTCCCTCTCACATTCTCTCTCTCACACTCCCTCTCTCACACACACACACTCCATCTCCCACACTCCCTCTCTCACACTCCCTCTCTCACACACACACTCCCTCTCTCACACACACACTCCCTCTCTCACACTCCCTCTCTCACACTCCCTCTCTCACACACACACACTCCCTCTCTCACACTCTCTCTCACACTCCCCCTCTCACACTCCCTCTCTCACACTCCATCTCTCACACACACACTCCATCTCTCACACTCCCCCTCTCACACTCCCTCTCTCACACTCCCTCTCTCACACTCTGGAGCCATCATCAAGGGATGCGAGTGCGGTGCTGTTCTGCTTGAATTCCTGGTCCAGGAGAGAAGGGTTTCTGCAGAAAATGGCCACAATCTGGTCAAAGATCTTTCTCCGAGTCTCCGGCACTGGGAAGAAGGTGAAGACAAAGAAGCCGATCAACAGGAAGGTGAAGATAAGGAAAAAGATTGGAGCAGAGAGCTCATGGCAATGGGAAAGAGGAAGAGAGAGACTTACATTGCAGTGTCACCTGTCACCACCCGAGAAACTTCTTCCTTTCCTTTTCCTCTGAGGCATCAAGGTGCACAAGCTGCAACAACTTCGAGATCCCCACAGCCTTCTGGAACCTTCCTCCCCTCCCGTTCCCTCTGACTCCATTCCCTAGCCCAGCCCCACCTCCCTGTCATGTATTCACCATCTGTCCTGACCTTCCACTCCCTGAGGCTGAACGGCCTCTACCCTGTAAAGCTCTCTGTTTTATCCCCGTGATGGGCTCATCCTCACCCTGAGCAACTTTTCCTTTGACTCCTCTCACTTTCTTCAGGTCAGACGGGTTGCCAGGGGAACCCGCATTAGCCCCAGTTTCTTCTGCCGCTTTGTGGGTTATGTGGAACATTGCTTGTTCCGCTCCTGTTCCTGACCCTACCCATTATTCTGTCTCCGTTATATCGATGGGATCATTGGCACTGCTTCCCTCCCCCATCTGTGGGACAACAGAAGTTTAGTGTTCCTTGGTTTTATTGAGGAGAGCTCATAAAGGCGGAGGGGCTGAAGCGTGTAGTTTAATAATGGAAGGGGAGTGGCAAGTTCTCCCAGTTCAGGTTATTTCTAGTTTGTTTTAGCTGTAGCAATCACAAGATGTGAGAGTCCAGGGGAGTTACAAGCTTCAGGAAAGGATTCCTCTGTCTTTATCTGAAATCTCTCTCTGGGTGTGGTTCCCTCCAGCCTGGAAGAATCTGTGTTTAAATTTATCTTTTTGCCAAGGGGTATTTTATGGAATGCGACAGTCTCGGAACAGTTAATTAATAATAATTACTGTATCTGGTCGGATATAAGTTCTGAAGTCCATTTTTTTTTGCTCATGTTTCAACTGGAATGTTTAAATAAATTCTGTTTAAAGCCGAGTGGTTTGAACAGCTGCATCACATCGATAACACACACTTCACGTCTTCCTTTAAAATAGGAAAAAGTTAGGGGCTAGGCTACATTTTCAGATATTTTGAGGGGCTCTGGCCTGGTCCATGACAGCTTAGGACTGGAAACATTTATTGATTTCGCTTCCAATTTCCACCAGACCCTTACCTTCACTTCATCCATCTCTGACTCCTCCCTTCCCTTCCTTGACATCTCTGTCTCCATTTCTGGGGATAGACTGGGCACCAATATACACTATAAACCCACCGCACAGCTGCCTGCACTATACATCCTCACATCCTGCTTCCTGTGAAGACTCCATCCCATTCTCCCAGTCCCTCCGTTTCCGTCACATTTGTTCCAAAGAGGCTGACTTCGACAAGGGAGTCTCCAAAGTGTCCACCTTCTTCCTGAGCAGAGGATTCCCTGGCACTGTTGTTGACAGGATTCTCAGACGGATCCCATCCATCTCCCACACTTCAGCCCTCATCCCCCTCTCCTCCCTCCCGCGCGAGTGAGGGGTTCCCCCTTGTTCTCACCGACCATCCCACCTCCCTCCACATCCAGAGGATCGGTAGCTGGCATTTCCACCCCCTCCAGCAAGATGTCACCACCAGACAGGCAATCCCCTCCCCTCCCTTGTTAACCTTCCACAGGGACCGTTCCCTCTGGGACACCCTGGGCTTCTCTTCCTTCACTACCAACACCCCACCCCACAGCCTCACCACGCCTTCCCCTGCCTAAGGTGTAATACCCGTCCATTTACCTCCTTTCTACTCAGTATCCAAGGCCCCAAACACACCTTCTCGGTGAAGCACTTCACTCAGTCTAGTCTACTGTATTCGCTGCTCACAGTGTGGTCTCCTGTATATTGGGGAAACAAAGCGTAGACTGGGTGCCTGCTTTGGAGAACACCTACGTTCTGCCCGACAAAATGACGCTGAGCTTCCAATTGCCTGCCACGTCCCCACCCCACCCTGTTCGCTGGCCAACATCTCTGTCTCAGGCTTGCTGCAGTGCTCCAGCGAAGCTCTGAGCAAGCTGGAACAACAGCGCTTCATCTTCCGCCCAGGAACTCCACAGCTTTCTGGACTTGGTATTGAGTTCAACAACTTTAGGGCTTGAGCTCTCCCAAGTCCTTATCCTCAACCCTCCACGCCGGGCCGTGTTATCACATAGTCTACTAGTATACAGAACCCACTGTTACCAACTAACAGTCCCCATTAACAGCTATTCACCCTCCGAGCCAGATCGTTATCCATTCCTTTGATGCGAATACCTCACTTGCTCTACCCACCAACTTTGTTTGGATCATCAATATCCGCATGGTCACCGGCCACTTCATTTGTTTAGCCACATTCTCAAATGAATTGAGAAACACTTCTACATCTGTCTCATAGAATTTAGACAATGCTTGGACATATTTAAACAGATACCCATCTGGCCTTTGGCTACAATGGGCTTGCTCATGATCACTATCCCGCTCACGCAACCTCCCTTCTAACTCCACCCCCACCCTTGCCTCTAACTTCTGATTTGAAATTCTCTCCCCCTTTTTCTTTTCTCTTCTTTTAATTGCAATTCACAATGTTGCATTTCCTTTTCATGTTCAAGCTGCTTGAATTCTAGCCATTTCCAAAGATTTCAGTGGCATTCCCAGCAATGTTAAAGGTCGAGCTATTGCTGCAATTACCTCCCCTTTTCTCACAGACCCTGTCAACCCCAACTCCAGCTTGTCTACAAACCCCGACTCCAACTTGTCTACAAACCCCAACTCCAGCTTGTCTACAAACCCCAACTCCAACTTGTCTACAAACCCCAACTCCAACTTGTTGGCCAGGTCTGTATATAGAAGCACTCATATCCCCTCGATAAAATTCCAATCTGAAGCTGACTTCCATTGATAAGGGACTCTGTACATTATTCTGCATTTAAAAAACCCACACTAAATACCCTTGATTAGATTCCAACGTGTGACTCACTCCCATGTATATGTGACTCTGTTTATAAAATACCCTAAAACCTTCAATTATAGTCTACTTTGTGACTCACTCCCAGTTATCTGTTATTCTATGTATAAACCACCCCGAACACTTCGATGTGATTCCAGTCTGTAATTTAACTGTCATGTTAAGATCATGTTCCGAACCCAATCACCTGATAAGAACATTCAATGTATCATTTGAACTCCTATTTGTTGGCACTACCATCATGTTAACTTTCTGATGTTAACGTACAAGATCAGACAAAGCCCCTGGACAATAACATTTCAGAATTTCTCACCATTTTAAATACTAAAATTCTACTTTTTCTATTCTTCTTGTAAATCACATCCCACTACATTCTATTCCACCTGCCAACATTTTAAATATAATTCATAACACACAGACAGCAAAGTAAATGACATGATGGGATGTAGCAAACTCTGTTACACTCAGTATTTTCATGTTGCAATGTAATGATATCCAGACAGAAACCTGCCCTCCCTCAGGGACAAAACCTCCCTGGGTCAGGAAGTGTGGACTGGGCAGGAAATGAGGATTTTAATCTGTCACTGAGTGAGTTTGGAAGTCTGTGCTGTACATGGACATTCCTCCACGTTATATTCCATCTGCCAATGACTTGCCCACTCAGTGAAGCTGCCATATCAGCTCACAGCCTCTTTGGTCATCCCCACATCTTTCTCTCTCACCCATCGTGGGTCTTGTCAATGAACCTGTAGACATCACATAGAAACAATAGACAATAGATGATAAAAGACAGGAGCAGGAGTAGGCCATTCGGCCCCTCAAGCATGTTCTGGCAGGCAACATGATCAAGGCCGAAGGTGGAGTTGAATTCCCTAATCCCATTCTCCACTCATGTCCCTTGTTTCATTTAGACACAAGAACAAAACCAACATAGTGTATGTGAGAGAGAGAGAGAGAGAGAGAAAGGGGGAAGAGAGAGATTGGGTGTGGGAAAGAACAATAGTGAGATGGTGTATGGGAGAGAGAGAGAGCGGGAGATGGAGTATGAGAGAGATGGCATATGTCTTTGTGTCTGTCTGTGTGTGGGGGTGTGTGTTGGATACAGTTTAAACTGAGTTTAACTCTTTGTCTCTGCTTGGGGAATACTTGTCCTTCAGATATTTGACTGCAACATCATACAGAGCTCTCGCTGTGCTGCATCTGTCACGGAGTCAATGCGGACAGTGGAAAGAGACCTTTACTTTTTCCCTCCCTCCATTGAACAGGACACATGATCAGAATGTGCCGATGATACACAAATTGCCAATGGAGGAAACAGGGAAGAGCAGGCGACGTCAGGATGATACAAGCAGACACTGTTTACTGTCGTTGGGAAGGTGTCTGAGGATGAAAGTAGTCCACATGATTGCTGATGTCATCTCAGTAAAACACTCACAGACAAACTTCCTTCCCGCCAATTAATATGATTTACAGAATTCCAGTGAAATAGGACTGTGAGGGCTGAGGGCTTTCTGCTTGTCATAAAGAGCAAAATAGTCACCCAATGTCCTTGGGGGAAGGGGCCTGGCCTGGAAAGTAACTGAGTGATGGACAGTTATAATGGACATTTCATGTCTTCAGTGTCACCTCAAACTGGGTTACAGGGAATGGAGCAGTTTTGTAATGTCCTCAGTGTGAATGACGGAATGGGGAAGCTCATTTCAGAGACAGGGCGAGAGAGTTACAGACACAGATACAGAGTCAGAGACAGGCAGAGAGAGGATGGGATTGTCCTGGAGATGTTTCAGAGCTGACTCTGAGACAGACACGAGCTGTACAGCAGAAGATGGGAGGGAATCATTCTCTGTTACCTACAGTGCACTGGGCACAGTCTCTCTGAATGTCTGAGATGATGGGATCTTGTGTTGTGTTTGCTGATAACACAAAGTGATGTGGGACAGTAAGATGCAAGGAGGGGACAGAAAGACTGGGAAGGGGGTTGGAAGGTTCAGTGAGTGAGGCAGTCAGACATAATCTGTGCAATATCACACAGAGAAATGGGAGGCTTTGTTACTTCATTTTAATCTTGAAACGATTTCAGAGTATTGTTCGAGTTTTGGACGTTGATTCTAATCCTAGACCCAGAAGCAGCAAGAAGCCTTTCTCATTCTCCATCCCAGCAGTTTCCAATATTGTCTCAAAAACTTTCATTCCTTCTGATCCTTCTCAATCGCAGGGAGACAACCCTGGGTTTGGGTCATTTCCCACCCTTCCCAGTGACCCCTTTCTGTCCAGCTATCATTCTGGTGAATCGATACTGCACTCAGATACACATGCACTCCCCAAGTCCCCACTCTTTCCAGCCTCTCCCTGATAATAACGTCAATGTCAGCGCTGAGCTCACATGAAATGGCTGCCATCAACATACCTAAGATGGTTGACATCTTCAAAATCTTTCGTCCTGGTATTGTGGATTCAAACAGCCCCCTCACAGTTTGTCCGTGATCATCTCTCAGCCTCCTGCAGATGGAATGCAGTGAGATGGGCAGTGATGGTCTTTGAATCTCAGACTGAGGAGGGACAATCCAGACTAAAAGGTACGATGCTTGTCTGGGGGCAGGAACAGAGAAGGATTCAGTTATGGATCAGGAAATCTGTCAGCACAAGAGAAGGGAACATGTCTCAAAAACTCTTCTACAATTGGGTGACATCATCACATTGGCTTTCTGCGACTTGTGTACAAGGATCTGGAAAATATTGTTGAATGTTTAATAAGTCCTGGTTTAAAGACATATTTCACCCAATAATGCAAGGCCCTGGGGGGAACACACACACACACACACAAATACATACAACATACATACACAAACAGACACACACAAACACACACACACAAACACACATGCGTACACAAACACACACACAAACACACACACATACACAAACACACACACGCGCACACACACACACATACACATACACACACATACAATACACAAACACACACAGACACACACAAACACACATACTCACAGACACACACACACACAAACAAACACACATATACACACACACACACACACACATACATAGACACACAGACAGACAGACACACACACACACACGCCACACAGTTTACACAGGGACACGGAATGACCAAATATATTGGGGTTACCAAATATGAAAGCTCCATTAAAGAATCCCTGGATGTCAGATGAACACAGGACATTCACACACTTGAGTCAGACTCAAGACTCACCTCCCTCCGACACTGAGAGGCTCCTGTATCACACTCCGGATTGGAATTAGACGCGGTGTTTTGGAGCAGGACATGGCACATGAGATTAGGACGACTGACCGTGTGGATGTTCAGAGTCAGCAATCTAACAGTGAATCAGAACAGAACAGAGCGTCAAACAAAGAAAGTGGTGTTGAATATGTGGAGTTCTTTCATTTTTGTTTTGTGTGTGTGTAAGATGGGGAGAGGCGGGCCCAAGTTTCAATCAGCATCTCTCATCAGATTATACCTGCTGTTAAATGTTTTGATTGTGATCTCATCGAGGGAGCTTTACTCTGTATCAAACTCAATGCTTTACCTAACCAGGGAGGGAATGATGGGGGGAGGGTAGAAGGAGATTTATTCTGTTTGTAACTCCTTCCCTGGAAGTGTTTGATAGGGATACACTAAAGGGAGCTTTACTGCTGAGGGGTGGCAGGGTGGCTCAGTGTTTGGCACTGCTGCCTCACAGCGCCAGGGACCAGGGTTCGATTCCAACCTCTGGCAACGGTCTGTGTGGAGTTTGCACATTCTCCCTGTGTCTGCGTGGGTTTCCTCCCGTGGTCCGGTTTCCTCCTACACTCCAAAGATGGGCAGTTCAGGATGAAATGGTCATGCTAAATTGCCCACAGTGTTGAGGGATGTTTAGGTTAGGTGCATAAGTCAGGGATAATTCCGGATCATAGGGGAGGGGAATGGGTCTGGGTGGGTTACTCGTCAGAGGGTCGGTGTGGACTTGTTGGGCCGGAGGGCCTGTTTCCACACTGTAGGGATTCTTGGAGTCTACCTATACCACACACAGTCCCTGTCCTGAGAGTGTTGATGGGAACAGTGTGTCAGATTTAACCTGAACAACTGATCCATCATCCACTGCTGTTTGTGGAAGAGAGTTCCACACCTCTCCCACCCTTTGTGTGTCAAAGTGCTTCCTAGCATCCCTCTTGAACGCTCTGGGCCCACATTCCCAGACTCTGTTCCCTCTCCTTCTAGAATCTCCAACCAGTGGGAATCATTGATCTTGATCGACCCTGTCTGGTACTGTTCATATCTTGAAGATATTGATCAGATCATCCCTTAACCTTCTCAGTGCGACAGGAAACCGGCCTCAATCTCTCCTCAGAATGTAATCCTAAGGCACAAGATCGTTATTGTAACCTTCCATTCTGCTCCCTCTATGTACTCCAACCTGATAACCACATGATTGCACTGAACCCCATCGAATACAGTTTACCCATTCACCCAGTCCATCAATCTCCCTGTGTAATTGATGGGACTATCTGGGTGGATCAAGATCTCCCACACACAAACCCCTTTGTACCTAACCCCATGTTTTTGATAAAGTCCCACATAGGAGGTTAGTGAGCAAAATTAGGGCGCATGGTATTGGGGGCAAAGTACTAACTTGTTTGAAAGTTGGTTGGCTGATAGGAAACAAAGAGTAGTGATAAATGGCTCCATTTCGGAATGGCAGGCAGTGACCAGTGGGGTACCGCAGGGATCAGTACTGGGGCCGCAGCATTTTACAATATATGTTAATGATATAGAAGATGGTATTAGTAATAACATTAGCAAATTTGCTGATGATACTAAGCTGGGTGGTAGGGTAAAATGTGATGAGGATGTTAGGAGATTACAGGGTGACCAGGACAAGTTAGGTCAGAGGTCAGATGCATGGCAGATGCAGTTTAATGTGGATAAATGTATGGTTATCCACTTTGGTGGCAAGAACAGGAAGGCAGATTACTACCTAAATGGAATCAATTTAGGTAAAGGGGCAGTACAGAGAGAACTGGGTGTACTTATACACCAGTCAATGAAGGTAAGCATGCAGGTACAGCAGGTAGTGAAGAAGGTTAATAGCATGCTCGCCTCCATAACACGAGGGATTGAGTATAGAAGCAAAAAGATTCTTCTTCAGCTATACAGTGCCCTGGTTAGACCACACCTGGAGTACTGTGTGCAGTTCTGGTCTCCAAATTTGAGGAAAGACATTCTGGCTATTGAGGGGGTGCAGTGTAGGTTCACGAGGTCAATTCCTGGAATGGCGGGATTACCTTTCACTGAAAGACTGGAGCGACTGGACTTGTATACCCTTGCATTTAGAAGACTGAAAGGGGATCTGATGGAGACATATAAGATTATTAAAGGATTGGACACTCTGGAGGCAGGAAACATGTTTCCGCTGATGGGTGAGTGCCGAAACAGAGGACACAGCATAAATATACTGGGTAGACCATTTAGGACAGAGATGAGGAGAAACTCCTTCACCCAGAGAGTGGCTGTGTGGAATGCTCTGCCCCAGAGGGCAGTGGAGGCCCAGTCTCTGGATTCATTTAAGAAAGAGTTGGATAGAGCTCTCAAGGATAGTGGAATCAAGGGTTATGGAGATAAGGCAGGAACAGGATACTGATTAAGGATGATCAGCCATGATCATATTGAATGGTGGTGCAGGCTCGAAGGGCAGAATGGCCTACTCCTGCACCTATTGTCTATTGTCTAATGTTGTCCCTGTCCTGGGAGTATTCGATGGGACAGTGGAGAGGGAGATTTACCCTGCATCTAACCCCTTGTGTTCCCTGTCCTGTGAGTGTTTGATGGAGACGCTGCAGAGCAAACTATACTCTGTGTCTAAACCTGTGCTATTCCGGTCCTGGGAGTGTTTGATAGGACAGTGTAGAGTGAGATTTACTCTGTAGCTAACCCTGTGTTGTCACCGAGCAAGGAATGATTGATGGGACAGTCGAGAGGGAGATTTACTCTGTATCTGACACGGTGCTGCCTCTGACCTGGGAGTGTTTGATGGGGGAACAGTGTAGATGGTGCTTTACTCTGTATCTAACCCTGTGCTATCCCTGTCCTGGGAGTGTTTGATGGGGTAACAGTGTAGAGGGAGATTTACTGCTGGCCTTCATAACAAGAGGGATTGAGTATAGAGGCAAAGAGGTGCTTCAGCAGCTGTACAGGGCCCTGGTGAGACCACACCCGGAGTACTGGGTGCAGTTTTGGTCGCCAAATTTAAGGAAAGACATTCTGGCTATTGAGGGAGTGCAGCGAAGTTTCACGAGGTCAATTCCTGGAATGGAGGGATTACCTTACACTGAAAGACTGAAGTGACTGGGCTTGTATACTCTTGAGTTTAGAAGACTGAGGGGGGATATGATTGAGACGTATAAGTTTATGAAAGGATTGGACACTCTGGCAGCAGGAAACATGTTTCTGCTGATGGGTGAGTGCCGAACCAGAGGACACAGCTTAAAAATACGGGTTAGACCATTTAGGACAGAGATGAGGAGAAACTTCTTCACCCAGAGAGTGGTGGCTGTGTGGAATGCTCTGCCCCAGAGGGCAGTGGAGGCCCAGTCTCTGGATTCATTTAAGAAAGAGTTGGATAGAGCTCTCAAGGATAGTGGAATCAAGGGTTATGGAGATAAGGCAGGAAGTGGATACTGATTAGGAATGATCAGCCATGATCAAAATTGAATGGTGGTGCAGGCTTGAAGGGCAGAATGGCCTACTGTCTATTGTCTATTGTCTATTGTCTACTCTGTATCTAACCAGTGCTGTCCCTGTCCTGGGAGTGTTTGATGGGGGAACAGTGTCGAAGAATCTTTGTTCTGCGTCTAATCTCACTGTTGTCGCTGCCTGGGAGTGTTTGAATGCACGGTGTAGAGGGAATTTTACTCTGTATCTAACTCTGTTCTACCCCAACTCTAGGAGATTCAGATGGAGAAAGTGTGGAGTGACACATACTCTCTATCTAACCCAGTCATGGAGCTGCCCTGAGTGTGTTTGATGAGGACAGGATGAGGGAAGTGGGTGTCTTAATCAATATCTAACCCCACGCTGAATGTGGGCAGGAAATATGAAACATTTCAGGTAGTGGGAGCTTTACTCTGTATCTAACACCACTCACTACCTTGGCCTGGAGATTTAGATGGGGATGGTTTCGATGTGGGGAGTCTGGTGAAATGGCAGTAGAACTGAAATAATGGGAGATGTGAAGGGATGCTTGTTGGATGAAGACAAGATAAACTAACCAGTCAAATGTTACATTGGGAGAGGAACAGAGAAAGCTGCTGGGTCATTTCTGTTCTCTTACATCTCTCCACGTTTCAGATTGGGGCTGAATTCCTGTCACAATGAGGAATATCTCAAAAGCTGTTTTCTGTGCTGCATTAATGCATCATCAAAATGTGAATTCCCTTTGCAGAAAATAGAGACAGCTCATTGAAGGTGTGCGCGCTTGTGAGAGAAAGAAAGCATGAACATGAAAGTGTGTGTGAGAGAGACAAAGGGGGTACGCAAGTGAGAAAGAGAGTGTGAAAACATGTGAAAGATAAAGAGCGTGTGAGAGTTAGAAAGATAATGTGTGAGACAGAGTGTGAACGTGTGTGAAGGTGTGAACGTGCACAAGAGAAAGAGTGTGAACGTGTGTCAGAAAAAGAGTGTGCGCGCATGGGAAACAGTGCACGCATGTTCAAGGGAAAGAGAGTGTGTGTGTGAGAGAGAAAGTGTGTATGAGAGAGAAGAAGAGTGTACACAAGTGAGAAAGAGTGTGTGCGCTTTGAGATGGTGTGCACATGTGAGAGACAAAGAGTGTCTGCAAGTGAGAAAGAGAATGTGCATGTGCGAGGGAAAGAATGTCGGGTGAGAGAGAGAGAGTGTGTGCAATTGGGAGAGAAAGGGTGTGCACGTATTCGAGAGAATGAGAGTGTATGTGTGCGAGAGCGTGAGAATGTATGTGTGAGAGTATATGTGAGACAACATGTGTGCGAGTGAGTATGTAAGTGTGTGAGTGTGAGCATGTGTGAGCAAGAGTGTGTGAGAGTGAGTGTGTCAGTGAGTGTGAGAGATAGTGAGTCTGTGTATGTCTGTGTGTCAGTGAGTGTGTGCAAATGAGAGACAGTGAGTGTGTGTGAGAGAGTGTATGTGTGATTGTCATAGTGTATGAGAAATTGTTTGAGTATGCATTTGTCTGTAAGAGTGGGAGTCTTGGATTGTGAGTGCCTGTGTGTGTAAGTGTGCACACCAGTGTGGATACCTGATGGGACAGGTGTGTTTGTGAGAGAGAGAGTGTGTGTGTGTCAAGGACTGAGTGTAGTGTGCCAGGCTGTGTGTGTGTACACGTGTGAGAGTGTGGGTGAATGAGAGTGAGGGACGGTGTATGGTTTGTGGATCATTCCTGGGACAGGGACATAAGACGTGGTTTACACACAGTCACATTATGGAGTGACAACATTGACACTGAAACTGTGCACTCAGATGGACAGACACACACATACACACACACACACCCAGACATTTCAGTGATGTTACATGGACTCAGACCATCACTGACACTTCCCCCTTGACCAAACTTGCATATGGTCCTCCTATCTTCCCAGGTGTGTGTGTGTGTGTGTGGTGTGTGTGTGTGTGTGTGTGTGTGTGTGTGTGTGTGTGTGTGTGTGTGTGTGTGTGTGTGTGTGTGTGTGTGTGTGTGTGTGTATGTGTGTGTGTGTGTTGGGGAGGGAGGGGTGTAGCAGAGAGAGGGAAACGTGGGTGTTGAGCGGCTGGCATGTGATTGATGTTTGAAATTCCCAAACTCTGCCGATATATTAGAGAAAAGGAAAGGAAAATAAAAGATTGAATGTCAAGCTGGAAATGGCTGCATGGAGAGCAGAGCAGGGAGAGACAGACAGGGACAGAGAAGAGAGAGACAGAGAGAGAGAGAGAGATAGAGAGAGAGAGAGAGAGAAACAAACGGGCAGACAGGGATAGAGATAGTGAGTTCGAGTTTGGAAACTACAGGTACAGCAGGAAAGTTCCAAGGGATCCTCAGCAAATATCCCCCTCTCTTCCCAGACCTGTGTGTGTCAGGGGGTCTAAAGGCTGGCTCTTAGACGCTAGGTTGGTACCAATGTTAGACATTTTCAAACTGCACTGGCACAACTAACAAGGCTTCAAACAGAGTTGAACAAACCAGGAACAGTAACACTTTACTGTCCCAGAATTAACATCTCAGTGGGCAGCAAGATCAAACAAGGCTCCTGTCCTGGGAATTAACATCTCAATGACACAGAGAGCACCCCAGGGGGAAGACTGACAGACGTTACAATGTGTCAGTGATTGCAGGGGTGGAGTCCACAAACCACTCAGTGAGAATAAATGTGGACAAGAATTATTTAGATTTAATCTTAAAATGAGCTGTTTTAACAACGGGGCAGGGTGGGGGGGCGTGGTGTGGGGGTGCTCTCTGTCTTTCTCTCTCTGTCCCCTCTCTCTGTCCCCTCTCTTGAACCCTCTCCAGTTTGCTGCTGTTGATTTTTCAAACAAATAAAGATTGAACAGAGATCATCAAAGAGGGTGCCAGAGATGGAGAGAGTGATGGAGACACAGAGAGAGAGAGAGAGAGAGAGAGAGAGAGAGAGGAAGATGGAGACAGACAGAGAGAGAGAGAAAGAGAGACAGGGAGATGGAGACAGAGAGACAGAGAGAGAGAGAAACAGAGAGAGACAGGAGGGTGATGGAGAGAAAGAGGGACAGAGAGATAGGAGGGAGATGGAGACACCATTCCTGATGAAGGGCTCTGGCCCAAAACGTCGAATTTCCTGTTCCTTGGATGCTGCCTGACCTGCTGTGCTTTAACCAGCAACACATTTTCAGCTCTGATCTCCAGCATCTGCAGACCTCACTTTTTACACACAGAAAGAGGGAGATGGAGATAGAGAGAGAGAGAGAGGATATGGAGAGAGACAGGCAGGGAGGGAGAGACAGAGAGACCCACAACCAGAAACTGAATGATGAAAATGCTGGCGTTCTTTGGACCTTGCTGTGTGAAGATTATGGGGGTTGGGTGTGTTGTGCTCGTGGACAGGTTGTTGCTGGGCATGGGGCAAAGAAGAGGAAATACCCTTCCGTCCCATACCCGGCTGTCTGTGGGATCTTGCTGTGCAGCCCTCTGTCTGTGGGTCACCCCTGACATATCAAAGCAGCCTGTGTACAGGATCTGGGCGCTGTTTGCTAATGGTCTGACAGCACAGACCACACTCCCAACCTCCCCTCCCCCTCCCCCTCCTCCCCGAATGTAATATTGGCGTGGCTGATGTCCACAGGACAGGACGGGGAGATGGGAACACACTTTAAATGGGAGGGAGGGAGGGAGGGGAGGGCATGTCAAACAGAACGGAGAGAGAGAGGCAGGGGAAGAGAGGGGGAGAGAGAGAGAGAAGGGATAGGTTGGTGGGAGAGAGAGAGAGAGAACAGAGGGGTGTGGGAGAGACAGGTTGATCATCAAGAGCAGGAGAAAGCTAAGCAGAGATGGAGATGTAGATGGGGATGGAGAGAATGCGGGAGAAGGGGGATTGAGGGGAAATGGGGGAAGAGACAGAGTGGATAAGAAGGAGTGAGGAGGCAGGAGTGAGTGAGAAGTGGAGAGAGAGGGGGAAGAAGTGAGTGAGGTAGGAAGGAGTGAGTGACAGTGGTGGTGAGAGGAGTGAGTGAGAGAGGGAAATAGTGAGAGGGGAAAGGAGTGAGTGAGAAAGGAGGGAGAGAGTGAGGGGGCAGAGAGGGGGGGAAGGAGTGAGTGAGGGGGAGAGGAGTGAATGAGAGGGGGAGAGAGAGAGGAAGAAGTGAAAGAGAGAGAGCTGACTGTACCAGTGGAAGTTTCATTGATTTAAAACGGGATTGAAGCCTGAGGTTAAAGTAACCGGGACCTTGGGATTGTGACACAAACAGATGAAATCCCAGGGTCTGGGAGGCAGGACTCCCCGAGGAGGGAATTAAACCCTTAAAATGAGAAACCTCTCCAAAAACCCGTTCTAATATCAGAATAGCATGGGATGTGTCTCGGTCGAGGTGATAAAATGCGATAATCGCAGAAATAAGACACAGGCTGGTCAATTTGTTATAAGTGAATTTCTGTCTAGGCTTTCTGAATCTCCGGAGAATAGTTCCTGACACTTGGCTAACTATTCTAACTCTAGGGATCTGATTCAGAACAACCGGGTCCTGCCTCCGAACTCTGCCAACCGCGGACTGTCCTTTAACCCTTGTGTCAAGGGAGACTGTCCGCAAGGTTAAGTTCAAAAAGGCGAACTCCAAGTTGACTGGTATCAGCCCTTATCCCCACCGGCTGTCACTTTTCCCGTGGCAAATCGAAATACTGCGAGACACACACAGACGGAGCTACAGATGTTTATTCAATCTTCGAAGATTGGGCGAGTTCCAAAAAGGACTTCGGAAATCGCAACGGGAGATTTTACAGCACTAATACTTATACATTATTTTTCCATTCAAATACATTGGTGATAATTTCATTGGTTTAAACATCTCACGCTATTGATTTTTCTTACATTAAAATCATTAATGACAATTCCATTGGTTAAAGCATTTCACGCTTTTCTCTGCCAATTTCTTTAATTAAAATGTTATATTATTTTACAATTTCTGCTACTAGTTATAACATTTATTGATGTCATGAAAAGAGCTTTCATTGTATTTTGCCCTCTGTGTCTAACTGAAGCATTCCTTGGTTTCTTGCCCAAGGTTACCATGTTCCTGGCATAACAGAGGTGACTTCTAGTTCATGCTTCATTATGGCCTAGTCGATCATTAGTTTCATAATTTAGCTTTTATTCATTAAACCTCAGTTTTAGTACAGTGAGTGTGTGTGTAGGTGTGTGAGTGAGTGTATGTGTGTGTGTGTGTGTATGTGTGTGTGTAGGTGTGTGTATGTATGTGTGTGAGTGAGTGTGTGTGTAGGTGTGTGCATGTGTGTGGGTTATGTGTGAGGTGTGTGTGTGTGTGTTGTGTGTGTGTGTGTGAATGCATGAAACTGCAGAAATTACATTAACCATATCAATCCCCCTGTCTTTTTATACAGTCTGTAATTTCTGCAACATAATCATGGCCTGTCTATTCCAATCAGCCTCAGGATCATTTGCATCAGCTTGAAGGTGAATGCCCACAACTGTATGCGGGTCACTCTTAATCAAAGTAGTCTCAATAAGGCGGGTAATTAGACCACGCAGACATGGAATTATACAACAGCCCAAAGCAACTAAAATCCCGATTACCAACAGAAGTGTAATCACCACTTGAGACCATCACCCCCTTCCATTTATCGAACCACCGCTCTAGCCAGCCAGTCCAATTAGTATTTACACCTGAATTCTCAGCTATCTCATCAGCCAGTGCCTGGAGGCCTTCCAGGGCACGGGTCACCGAGCCATCAGGGGCCGTATTGTTGGGAATAAAAGTACAACATTGAGAGCCTATCATGACACAAACGCCCCCCTTTTCAGCTAAGAGCATGTCCAAGGCCAGTCTATTTTCCCAAGCCATACGACAGGTGGCATCCAGTTATTCGGCCAAACCCTTTACTGCATCTCTAGTATGGTTAATAAACCGTGCTTGGTTATAATAAATGTAGTTTATCCAATCCACATTCTTATTAATAGTAACCCACCAGAATAGGGATGATTCAAAGCCTGCTGAAGTCTGGTTACGAGCTTTGAACTCATCAGACACCCCCCCCCAGGGACCCCTATTGAATCAAGATAAATCCTTTCATCAACAGAAGTGGGTAGCAGTGATCTCTTATCTCTTCCTTTTCTCCCAACGAACTGTTCTCTTTCAAATGCCAAGGTGAATGGTATTGCCAATTGTACAATTGCACATATCCCCTTCCAATCAGGGGGCAGGGTGGGTCTCAGTAGTTTTCCTCCACAATACCACCACAGATCCGCTCGGGGAACGTTTAAAGATGAGTAATTTCTTCCTTCCACTGCTTCAGTAGCGTTTTTAATCACCGAACACAATCTCAGCTCCCCCAAATCAATAGATCCACCCTGTCTATAAACACACGATGTGTGATTCCCAACAGCGGCAAAAAACACAGGGGGAGCTTGCCTCTTATGTCCTTTTAAGGAAGAGAACATCAAAGACAAAGAGGCACAATTCGGATTTTTCCATGCAGTCTCATCTTGATATAGGGCTATCATGCATTCCATGCCCTGTTTGTTTCGCTCCCAACCGAGCGGAAAGGGAACTACCTGAGACACTGTCCTACTGGAGGCACATGCATAGCAATTGCTTTTGTTCAGGCTTTTTACAGTATATTTAACCCATTCAATCCAGGCATTTGTTTATCCATATCCTGTTTCTATTTCAAGAGTCTGTCTCAGGTCTTTAACCTCTATAATCTGCAGTGACTTTGGATCAGTGTAAGGGGTTAAAGGTTGCAGTTTAGAATCAAGGAATCCCAAAGGCTGTCCCCGTCCGACGCCAATTCAAAAACAGCAGCCCACAAAACGCTTCCCATACACTGTCATCTCTATCTTTAAATCTTTACTAAGGAGTTGGGACCCATTTTTATGGGGAAATGAGTCTTCAGAGGAAGCATTTTTAATGGTGAGATATATATAGGATGACACTTCCTGTCAAAACAGTTTAGGGCTGGGCTAAAGGGGGCTCTATGGATAGTGATGCTAGGCGGTGGCTTTTGCGGTTCGGTAGGGTGTGAAGAAATATCTTGGAGGAAAGATATTCCCTTTGAAACTCTACATCTGGGCATTCTACTAGGCTGCAAGCATCAATTTTTATAACTTGTGGAAATTCTGAAACAGAAATCATTAACACAACATCTGAAAAAGATATATGAGCAAAACTCAGAAGTAACAGGAATAGCAGCATAATTCTGACTAGTGCTAAGAACTTAAACAATATACCAAAGCACAAAACAAGATTAACATACAATTCTGAAGAAACAGTCCCCGCACTCACGTCGCCATAGTATAGTCAGTTAATCAAAGTCTGTTCAGTCTGAGTTATAGTGGGTCACGTGTTGATTCGGCTGTCCAGACTCCTTTCTTAACTGGAGAGGTGACTGGCCATTTGCCAGCCTTTCTTTGCCGTTCAGTGGTGAGGAGTACTAGGAACGGGCCGTCCCACACAAGTTCGAGAGTTTGCTGTTGTCAATGTTTGATCAAAACCCCTTCACCGGGTTCAATAGTGTGCACAGCGAAATCCAGAGGTGGTGTCTGAGTCAGGAGTCCCTGGTGAAGTAAACGAGAAACAGCGAAGCCCAAGGTCTCAACATATTTACAGATACACATATCTCGTGACTCAAGCTCTCGGTGATAAACACTCAAACATTCATGCACTAACGAACAGATGATTTTCAGCCAGAAACACAACAAAATGTAATAGCTTCCGTTCTCTCTCTGTAGGTCCTCACACACAGCCAGTCTCTCTCTCTCTCATACGGTGTTGGTCTCTCTGTCTATGTCTGCCTGTCACTGTCTCCTGTGTCTGCGCATCGGAGCTCATAGCGACCTCCCCTCGACCACCAGGTCTTCAAGTGCTAATTCTTTTCCCCAACTATCTCCACTCGCAGTCTCCAGTACTGCTGGGCAGTCCCCATGTGGCAGATCTTCCCCCGCTTTTTCCCGGAGGTCACTGCTCTACATATGGAACTGTTCAGGGTCGGTTGTCAGTCCCTGTGTCTGGGCGCATCCGCCCCCGGAGCTCCCACTCCCTACCTACCGTCTTTCAATGCAGCCCTACGCGCCGTATAGCCCCCATGAACAATCTCAGCGCAATACAGTCTACTTACTGTCTCAACGTCCTGAAACTCACTCTCAAGTTACCCATATTAATTCGCATCTACCCTCAGAGTTTCTGTTCCCCCCTGCCTTATCAGCAGCCTATTTCTTTGTACATCTGTTCCGGAGCCACTGCTCCCCTGCCTCACTGGCAGCCTATCTCTCTGTGTAACTGGGTACATTTGCCCCTGGAGCCCCTGCTCCCCTGCCTTATTTTCCTGAAGGTGGATACCACCCCTCATGTCATGTGAATTTGGAATTGTTCTAACTTATTACTACCTTGCACTCAATCTCATGAATGGTCCTCCTTTCCATAAGAAGTCAGCCGGATTTGAACATGCTCCCACCTCTATCTTAAGGTCCTCTCTATCTAAGAGCACTGCCTCATATTTCAGGATTCGGGAGTCTGTGAGCCATCGTCCCGCTTTTTGATTCAGAATAGTGCGGACTTGGTGAGGAGTAACCACAGTCAGTGGTGCTCCAAACGTCAGTTTCTGGCTTTCTTCCACTAGTTTAGCAGTGGCTGCTACTGCTTGAACGCATTCAGGCCAACCCCGTGAGACAGGGTCTAGAATTTTGGAGAGGAAAGCTACAGATTTTCTATGCCCCCCCCATTCTTGAGTTAAGACCCCAAAAGCTGTCCCGCTTTTGGCATTAACAAAATAGTCTAAAATCTTTATTAAAATTTGGCAAGCTCAAAACGGGTGCTGTAACTAATTTTTCTTTTAAAGTTTCAATCAGCATTTTTCCTTCTGGGTCCCATTTAACCCTGTCCGGAGCTTCTTCTGTTAGCTGTAGATATAGCTTTTTTTTTGTAAGAATAGCATAGTCATCTATCCAGAGTCTGCAATAACCCAGCAAACCCAGGAACTTTCTGAGTTCTCTTTTAGTTCTGGGTAATCCTAATTCTACAATTCCTTTTATTCTTTCAGGGCTTATTCTCTTCTGTCCCTGACTGATGAGATGCCCTAAATATCTTACTTCCCGTTCCACATACTGTAGTTTGTTCTGACTAACTCGCAATCCCTTCACTGCAAGGTAGTTTAATAAATCATTGGTTCCCTGCTGTGTGTCAGTTTGGGTGGGACCGGACAACAGGAGGTCGTCCACATACTGAATTAACTTTAAAGTTGGTCTTAAAGTCAAGCCCTCAAGAACTTGTTCTAGGATCTGTTCAAACAAGTTTGGTGACTCGGTAAAACCTTCAGCTAAGACAGTCCACCTATACTGCTGTTTTCTCCCAGTATCAGGGTCCTCCTTAAGTTCTAATAAAATCATATCATGAGAAAAAAAAATAACGTTGAGCATTCATAAAATTACAATCAAAAATAGCACACTGAATCAAATGACAAACAAGTTTCACACATAAAACTATTAACAAACAGATGAATTCAAGCCAGAGCACAAAGTGTTAAACTGCTTGTTAGCTGAGAAGCCTTTTTTAAAAAAATCCATACACAAACACAAATTCTCACATCCACAGAGACTTTTTTTACAATCAAATTTACACACACAAAGACCCACATAAATCTTCACCAACACAAAATTCCTATCGGGGGCCGGCCCACAAAGACATAAATATTCAGATTTAGATAACCGCCTTATTTATCCGACTCCTTTTGTCTTTCATACAGTCCTCCCATACTACTGCTACCATTATCTTAGCCTTCCGTTCCTCCGCCATTATGTCTCTCTATACAAATACTTTCTGAACCTCCTGTAACAACTCCGACTCATTTCTACCGCTCCCGTCCTCTATCTTCTGTAACTTCTTCTGGATATCAGGCCATGCCTTTGTCACGAAGTGAACCTTTATCATCCGTCATCCTATTTCCCCATCTGGGTCTATACCCGAACATTTCCTAACCGACTCCCTTAATCTGTGTAAGAATGCACAGGGAGACTCGTCCTTTCCCTGCCTCAGGTCGAAAACCTTGGCTAAATTTTGTTGTTTGGGGATGCAAGTTTGTATCCCTTGGATTATCAAATTTTGCATGTCTAACATATTATTCCACCCTTCTATATTGTGGTGGTCCCAGTTAGGGTTCTGAAGGGGATATTTGTCTTCACCCCTAACCATCCCCCTCTCATGCCAAATTGTCCGGCAAGCTTAATACCGGCACTGCTACTAGTTTTTTTTTAATCTCAATTAACACTTTCCCTATCCAGTATCCCCATATAAGTCTCCTTTCTCT
Organism: Hemiscyllium ocellatum; assembly: GCF_020745735.1. NCBI lineage: Eukaryota > Metazoa > Chordata > Chondrichthyes > Orectolobiformes > Hemiscylliidae > Hemiscyllium > Hemiscyllium ocellatum. The sequence goes on from NC_083444.1 coordinate 13,501,682, forward strand.
CCCAGTGAATAGTATATTCAAAAATAGACATTAACTCAGCCCACATATACAGACTGGGCCTCAAAAATTAATTTGTTCTGACAATCCTATCGGATTCTCATCCAGGACCGTCATTTCCTTTTAAATGTTCCGACCTCCCCACTGGTGAGGGGGTCACACACAAACCCAATCTCCTTGTCCCCTATCGGCACTTTAGTCGATACGTTCTTCCTTTTCTTTTAAGAAATATTGCAATGTTCCTAGCTTCTCATATCCTCAAACACCAATTTATTAATTCATGCTTGACTAACTTTAAAGCCTGTTCCTAACTTGTAAACATATTTATATATTTACGTCCATTTATTCAGTATTTAATACTTAAAATGTAAAATGCATACAGTTCCCAATTTTAAAATCCACTGTATTCACCCAGATTTAGTACCCTAATTTAGATCCAAAATTAGTTTTCTTATGTACTCCTGACCAATTATTTCTCAATTACAATACTTTAGGTCGTAAAATAATCAGAGCTGTCTTACAATAATTTGTCAATTCAAGTTTTAAAAAAAATTCTAATGGCCGAATCCCAGGTCTCAGATAATAACCATGGAAGTTATTGTCTTTTTTTTCCCGACAGTCTACTGTTGAACTGAAACTACAACTGTCTTTCACATATTGAAAATAAATCATGTTAAGTTTACATAAAGATCACATTTAAAACAATCCTGGAACTCAAGCTCCAGTGAATAAAACTTCCTCATTCAATCACCAACAAACCAATGTGCATTCAAACCGAATCACAGAGGGTTAAATGTTTTGCGAGCAGTTCTCGCACTCTCTCTCTCTCTGTTGGTCTTACTGCAAGCTGCTGGTAAAAAATAAACTTCAGTTGTCTTATATAATTTGAGTTTAATGGGGCTACAACAAATCCTGTGGTCCGTTCCCCAAACGGGACCTCCCGTAGGGGACACAGTCTCACTACTTCTTTATCACCTTTTCCCCTCATCTCTCTCTCCTTTAGTTGTGCAGATCTCCTTACCCCCTCAGCCCCTGCTGCTGTGGCTTCCACGTCCCCTTCGCCAGATCCCCTGGATCCCGCTCCCGATTCTCCAACGGCCGCTGCCGTTGTTCCTCCTGAAGAGCATATGGCGGGGGTGCCACAGGCGGGGGTAAGTTCTCTAACACTTCCCACTTACTCTCATTCAGTGGGGTTAAAGGATATAAGGGTACTGGGGTTGGAGCAGTTGCTGTCAGGTTCCCTACCCAACACGCAGCATACTCGCTCTCCTTTAAACCTGGATACTGTTTATTCTTTACATAATCATTTAAAATTTGAATTGGGTGTGTGTGTGTGTAATATGTGTGTGGTGTGTGAATGTATATATGTGTGAAGGTAGTGTGGGTCTAGTGTGTATATGTGTGTGGGTCTTTGTATGTGTGTGTGGGTCTAGTGTGTATCTGTGTGTGTGTGTATGCGCGTGAATTGGGTGTGTGTGTGTGTATATGTGTGAATAAAGAAATATGTGTGTGTGTGAAACTGCAGAAATTACATTAACCATATCAACACCAACTAGCCACGAAACGACACGACCAGCTATCCCTAGTAGCCATACACTCAGATGATAAACAACATGAATTTGATTGGGACAACACCACTATTATAGGGCAGGCCAAACAGAGAACAGCCAAGGAATTCCTAGAGGCATGGCACTCATCCACAAATTCGATCAACAGACACATTGACCTAGACCCTATATACCGGCCACTACAGCGGACAGCAACTGACAACCGGAAGCGGCAGATTCAAACCAATATAAATGCCGGAGGAATCAGCACAGAAGCGCTTCACAGGAGGCGCCCAAGCACTGAAGATGTCACCTAGAAAGGGGACGAAACGTTTGCAACAAAAATTCCCAGCTCGGCGAACAGAACCACAACAACGAGCACCCGAGCTACAAATCTTCTCACAAACTTTCTTCATAAACTTCTCCACGAAGGACAGGTGATACGGAACGATCCAACTACGGCAGCGAGGCCAGGCCCATCCTTCGCAACACCGGGGACAGGTAGAACCTCAGTAAGTAGTGACACTTGGTGTTTGCGTACCGGGGATCCACGCACAGCTTGATGCAGCCATGCACAAAGGTGGCCATCAGGGTGAGGGTGGCATTGGGTTTATTTTTTCCCCCGTTGCCCAGGTGAGAGGTGGTCTGTTTATAACCCCGAAGTTTATTCTCCACTGTGGGGGTGGGGGGAGTGTGGAGGCCTGGTTTGTAGGGCCCTCTGGTTAATTGAGTCCTGTCAGATTGTGGCCCTGTCGTTTTAAAATTGCGTTTGAAGCCTGGGTTTAAAGTAACCAGGGTTTTGGGATTGTGACACAAACAGGTTAACCTCCAGGATCTGTGAGGCAGGACTCCCGAGGAGGGAAATAATACCCAAAATATCTGACCCTCTGTAAAGTCTTGTCACAATGTGAGAGGAATGTTGGTCATAGAGAGGGTAGGATGATAAATGAGCCGTCGTTATTTAAAGTGGAGGGGAATAAAGATTACAGTGTACAGGACTAAATTAGAGAGAAACAGACAAAGAGAGATCTCAGAGATGGAGAGAGAGGGGACAGAGAGAGAGAGCGAGAGGGAACAAAGAGATCTCAGAAATGGGGAGTAAGCTAGGAGGAACAGAGAGAGAGAGAGAAGGAACACAGGGTGGGGAGTAACAGATAGAGGTATCAGAGATGGAGAGAGAGTGAGGGGGTTACAGAGAGGGGCGAACAGAGGGACAAGTGTTTGGAATTTGTTGAGCAGTTGGGTTGGTCCCTCTGTTGTCCTGGAGACAGAATCGAACCCTTAACCAACGCCAGTGACACACACGATCTGTCTGATGTCACACTGCTGCAGTGGGATCTTGCTGTGTGTATTTCTAGCCTCTGGTTAACTGCTCTATTGTGATTTCTTTGTGTTTCGATGTTGCTGTGATGTGATGCAATGCATTAATGATGCAATAATTAAACTGAACCAGTATCACAGTAAAGTGAGAGATTGTGGAAGGCCAAAGAGCAGTGGGATCTTGCTGTGCTTTTAGTACCACTGTTGTATTTTATTTCAAATCAATTTTTATTTGTCTCTGTCAGTTCCCAGAGAAGGAGATTGGATCCAGGAGCTGAATCTCAGGACGGTGCAGAGACCGAGAGAATCAAATCATTTCTGCCGCCTGGAATCGTCAGACAAGAGCCAGAAACATTCAGAGAGAGAGAGCGAGAACAATCAGAAACTGGCCTGTCTCCTTGTTCATTTACACACACACACACACACACACACACACACACACACACACACAGGCATTAGAATTGTGCGGTTCAGGCCGTCTCTGTAGGACATTTATCACAAGGGGCAAGTTCTGGGTTGGGGGCAAAGGGGCAGAAAGATGGAGAGGGAGCTGCTGCACAGTCTGATCCCACAGATGTCACTGCCTCCCTCTTGCTCTCCAGCTCCCACCTCTCCCTTTGTGTCCCCAGCTCACTCTCTCTGTCTCTGTCTGTCTCACATCTTTCCTTCAATCCCCATCCTTCCCATCTCCTCCCTGTTCACATTCCCCTGTAGATTCCCTTCCTACAACTCTCTGGATCCTCCCTCTTTCCTGGAACTGTTGAATTGTTCAATCTCCAACCTCCCTGCTAACCTCTCCCCACGCCCCTCTCTGTGTCAACCCTGCGGGATCTTGTTGTTCCTGCCTGAGGATCATTGTATCTGCTTCATACCATCAACCCCCCTCTCTTTCACTAGCTGTCTGTTGTATCTCTCTCCTGTGGCTGCTCTTCCCTCATTCTCTCCCTCTCTCTGGATGTCTCTCTCACTCTCTCTCTCTCTCTCTGTCCTGTCTACCCCTCCCTAAGTGTTTTATTCTCTCTGTCCTGTTCTCTCCCTGGGTTTTACACGCTCTCCTGTCTGTCCCCTGTTTCTCTCCCTGGGAGTTTCATTCCCTGGGATCTTTCTCTGTCCTTTGTTCTCTCTGCCTGGGTGTTTCTCTCTCTCTTTCCCCGGTTTCATTCTGTGCCTCTCTCTCTCTCTCTCTCCCCATCTCTGTCCTTCTATCTCTCCCTGTGATCTTTCTCTGTCCTTGGCTCGCTCTGTGTCCCTCCCTCAGTCTCTGTCCCTCATCTCACTCGCTTTCTCTAATCCCTTTCTCTTTGTCCCCCATCTCACTCACTTTCTCTCCCCCTCCCTATCTGTCCCTCCATCCCTCTGTCCTGCTGTTCCTGTCCCAGGGTAGATTTGAACTCAGTAGCACTTGGTGCTGCACATGCTGTTATCACAGTGGGATCTTGCTGTTCCCTGTGTCTCCCATTGCTGTCCCAACGGGGGATGGGAGTGGGGGAGGGAAAGCCCCTTTCTCACTGAGGAGGATGGAGCGGGAGCATGGGATCTTGCTGTGCATGAAAAAGCACGCAGTTTATAGGCCAGTCAGTCAGTGTGCATCCTTCCCCTGCCTCACCCCCTCCAGCCCAGGGGCGAGGGCCCAGTGAAGGGGGGAGGGGAGGGGAGACGGTTATTGTACACGATGGAGACACAGAGGGGGCTTTTATATCCAGTGGGGGGATGCAGGTAGGAATGGCAGTGGGGGCAGTATGGAGAAAGGGCAATTAGACCAGGACAAGGTGGTGGGGGCAAAATGTTTGGGGGAAAGTGCAAGAGTTGGGTGGGGGTAATAACTCTGGGGATGGGCAAAAATGCCAGGGCAGAAAACCGGGGGTGGGGTCGGTGGGGGAGGAAGTTGCTCAATTGGGGCAGTTTCAAAAAACTGGGGAGGAACAAAAAAAATGGAGCGGGACAAAATGAGAGAAAATATATTCCCCCCACCCCCCATTTTTGACTCCCCCAGCTCTGGGCACAATTGGCAGGGGGCAAAATTGTTGGCGGTGGGAATGTGGAGGGCAAAAGTGAGAGACGTAAAATAGTGGGAACTGCAAGATGGGGGCATAAAATATGAGGGGGTAAAGTCAGGGCCGGGGGGGTTGTTATTGCTGGAATTAATTTGGACAGGGAACAGGGCCTGCAGTTTACAGACAATGGAATGGACAGGGACAGGAGCAAATTGTCCCGAGAGAAAAAAACCTGCCCTTGTGCAGTGGCAGAGGGAGGCCAACAGGGGGTGGCATTGTATCACTTTGAACACAATGGGGTCAGACACAGACACAGTGAGAATCAGAGAGGCTGGGGTGAGCTGAAAGTTGGGATAAAAGGATCCTTCTCAGGATGTAATTACACATTGGCATTTCCCAGGTGGGGGCGTGATGCTGTTATAAGTGACTTCTGTCTAGGTATTCTAAATCTCCGGAGAATAGTCCCTGACACTCGGCTAACTACTCTACACTATGGGTATGATTCAGATCAGCCGGGTTCTGCCTCCACACTCCTCTGACCGCGGACTGTCCTTTAACCCTCGACTTCCGTGTGGCGGACGAACCGCTCTCACACCCAGTCTAAGGGAGACTGTCCACAAGGTCCCGTCCTAGGAGGTGAACTCCAAGCTGTCAGCACCAACCCTTATACCCACCAGTTACCACTATCGCGTGGCAAATCGAAATACTACGAGACACACAGATGAGGCAACGAATGTTTATTCAAACTTGCAAGTTTGGGTGCCTTCCAAAAAAAAAGGGAAAGGACCACACTGAAAGGATTACAGCAGTAATATTTATACATTATTTTGACATCTGAAAAGGATAGTAACAATTCCATTGGTTAAAACATTTCACGCTTCTCTCTGCCAACCCTTTGATTATCTGTATGTTCTTAAACATTACATTATTTTTAACAATTCTATTGGCTAAAGCATTTCTCGCCTCTCTCTTGCAGGCCTTGGTTATCTGTATGTTTCTAATATTTTAAGAGCTTCTATTGTATCATGGCCAAGGTTATCTAGCTTCATAGCAGCCTAGTTTTAATTAACAACTTACGTCAGTTTTATCCAAGGTTACAAACCACCATGTTTTTGACATAACAGTTTCTCCCTGTTCCCAAGCTAACTTACATTCAGTCTCACAGTTCGCCCTTACTCATTAACCCTTAGTTAAACTGCAGAAACATCACCCATATCAATGCTATGATAACCAACATCGGGAAGCAATGGTGGTGGAAGGGCATGGGCAGAGATTTCACTCGATTCTGTCACCGCTGTGTGACGTGTGCCCAGTAAAACCCAGGCTGGCCCATTAAAATTAGAATGGTGCCCCAGCCACACCCATAGGGACTCTGGGGGCAGTTACAGATGGATTTTCTGGGACCTCTTCCCCAATCCCATGGGAAGACGGATTACCTTGTGATTATTGACCAATTTACCAGGTGGGTCGGGGCCTACCCTACCCAGAACTGATCAGCTAACGCTGTGGCAAGGGTTGTAGCTGAGGAGGGGATTCCCAGGTGGGGGGAGTTGGGTGCCGTCCAAGATGGGCTTCAACTGGGGTCCCATTTCACTGTAAGTGTTGTAAAAACCACATGTCAGCTGTTGGGCATTAAACTGAAATTTCACACACCCGACTATCCACAAAGTTCAGGCATGGTGGAGTGAATGAACAGAACTCTTAAACCCTCCCTCGCTAAGGCCATGCAGGACTCTGACAAACTCCAGTCCACCACAAGCCGGTCGAATGGTTTGACCCCTTACAAGTCAATGACAAGTAACTGCCCGATTCCATCATCATGGGAGGGTTCCGATGCTGGCCCTCGCTGCGATAGAATACATCGCTATGTGCTCGAACTGAGCACCAGCTGAAGGAGATGTGGAAAACAGTTCGGGACAAACAGGAAGGTGAGGGAGGGATGAACAGAGGCAATTAGAGGATTGTGCGGAGGTCCCATCGGTGGGTAGGAAGGTTATGGTTAAGACTCTCCCCGTTAAACCAGGCTTCGCCCCTCAGTAGAATGGTCCCTCTGAGGTTATCATTAGCTGTTGTGTGCAGGCAGGATCGCCTTTGGACCATTGTATAACTCCGTTCGGGAAGCTCCGGGATGTTCCTGTTTATTGTTGCCTTCACCCTTTGCCTGGTAGCCACTGGGGGGCAGCACCAAATGAATTGTGCCACCCTCGCTCCTGCTCCCCGGAGTAGGCGCGGGGTTCCATGTTAATACATACCTAACCATGTTCTATCAGCACACACAGCAAAATAACATCTCGAAATGCTGGGTGTGTACTCGAATCCCTGCACACTCTATTGGGGGGATTCCCCTGAGTCCCATTCCTTTTAATAAATCCAAAAAGGTGGAATGGTGATTGGACCAGAACAGATCCTCACATTTATCCATTTGGGGGATGGGCGGGGGTTCGGTCTGACAGAGAATCTCCCGGGTCATTCATGTGAGGCCCTGACCAGACCATTTCTGCTGCCAATGATGAGGTCACCTGGGAGACCACGGGTTATAACATGCAAAACTATAAAGGTTGGTTCCGGCCTCACTACATCCTTTAACATACACCCCTTTGGCTCTGACCCTCACAAACACCGCGGGTGAAGGAACGCCCAAGGGGGCGATTTGTTTCAATTCCACATCAGGGTGGAATGTCGGAACCAGCAAATGTTCCTGTTCCCTGCTCCTTACCCCGTCCACCCGCTGATTGTTTCTTTCTGGAATATTCTGAGCCTTGAGGTTGTCAACATGACGACAGGGAAAATGTACAAAACCATTTGGACTTCAATTCCGACTGATTACCTGAGGCCTTACAATGAGAATTACTCTGCCCATGCTGTCAAGGCCTTCCCTTGGCTCCCTCCATATTGGTCTGGATCTTGCTCCTTTGCCTATGTGCTACCTTTTGTTTACCATTACAGTTCCCTCCGCGTTCATCCCAAACTGCATCCACCTCAATCCAAACGGTCCATCACTGAGACCGAGCGATTCTGTATGTTCGCCTTCCCCGCCTATGGGAGTGCTAAGGCTGCTAGGGAACTGATCAATATGGCCTCCACCTTGGAAAGGCTGGCTAATGAGACTGCCGATGGCTTTGCAGCGGTAAGCATGGCCATCTCTGAGGTGTCGGCTGAGGTCATTGCCACCCGGACTGTTGTGTTGTCGTGCGAGTGGAGCTGAAAATGTTGCTGGAAAAGCGCAGCAGGTCAGGCAGCATCCAAGGAGCAGGAGAATTGACGTTTCGGGCATGAGCTCTTTTTCCTGAAGAAGGGCTCATGCCCGAAATGTCGATTCTCCTGCTCCTTGGATGCTGCCTGACCTGCTGCGTTTTTCCAGCAAGACATTTTCAGCTCTGATCTCCAACATCTGCAGTCCTCACTTTCTCCTATTTGCGAGTGGCACAAGGTGGCCCCTGTGCTGTTATTGGGGCCTAGTGCGGCACATACATTCCGAATACCTCAGACAATATAACTGACCAAGCGGATCACATCCGCCTGGAGGCTGATAATATCCAGCAGGAAGGGAAACAGTTTCATGATTATAATCCTAAACGACGGATTGTTACTGGATGGTGATGGTCTGTTCATCATGCTCCTGCATGTCTTGGACCACGAGGGGGGAACTGAAAACAGGAACGAACTAAACAAGAAATACTTACAGAACACAATGGCGATCTCCGTGTGTGCATGTACAGAACACAAGAAACCATCTTTCGCGGTCTTTTGTTGTACGTGCCATCCAGACTATAAAAACTGCTGTCCCTGATGTTCAAGGAGGGACGGCCTGGTCAAGTTCCACGGTTAGGGGCACAATCACGCTGCCCCTCCCAATAGGTTTTGATTTAATAAATTTGATTTACTTACTTCTAAATGTGAATTTTATTACTTTTGGTACAACACTACCCAATCAATTAACACCCTTGTAAAATGTTTCCCAAATGCAGGAATTGATATTAAAGTTGCTGGCTTTATCACTGCCTGAAAGTTTCCAGTTTCCTGACACATATGAAATGTCCTCCAAAATTCAACTACATCTTTATACAGTTCAGGCCAATAAAAATGTTCTTGGATTTTGACATGAGTTCTCCTTACTCCCAAATAACCTGCTCCTGCTAATTTATATCCACAATATTTCATTTCCACATCCCACCGGGAATACAACTTGATAACCTGCTGCCCATTTCCCATCCGCCTGAATGTGTGATGGTCTCCATTTCCTCAGGAAGGCCTCATTTATAAGATAGCAACATTCTGGGATCTCGTCAGATTCTGTGTTCTATATTCGATATTCTAATCGCTGGTTAATGAAGACTAGCATCCCGTACGCCTTCTTAACCATCCTGTCTACCTGTGCTAACAGCTTCAGTGATCCAAGCTCCCTTTGATCCTCAGTACTTCCCTCGGATCTGCTATTTATTTGGCCTCACCAGACTGTTCCACCATTCATGGGAACGTGGCTGATCCAACATTCCTCACAGCTACGTTCCCGTCTTTTCCCTTTAATCTTCGATTCCCCAACTGATCAAGGATCTATCTCTGATGGAGATAAACTTAAAGCATTAGCTTGGCCTCTCTCCATGGATGCTGCCTGACCGCTGTGATTTCCAGCATTTTTTGTTTTCAGTATAGATCCCAGCATCTGCAGTAATTAGCTCCGACAAGGATCCAACTCTCTCATTCTTAAATATACACAGGGACTCTGCTCCCACAGCTCTCCCTGTGGCTGTCCCATCTTATTCACTTTCCTCATTCCTGAAGAAGGGCTCATGCCCGAAACGTAGATTCTCCTGCTCCTTGGATGCTGCCTGACCTGCTGCATTTTTCCAGCAAGACATTTTCAGCTCTGATCTCCAGCATCTGCAGTCCTCACTTTCTCCCATCTTATTCATAACCCATAAAACAAATCTTAATTTCTCATTTATTACCTCAGCTTGCAGTGTACGATCTACTTTTGCAATTTTGGGACAGAATTAGTCCTTGTCTTATTACCATTATCTGATTTGCATAATGACCAAAGTTTTACATCAGCTGCCAATCTATTATCATTATCTATTCTTTGACACTCTTATTTATCTGATGCTCAATTTCAATTTTTTGATGATGTTCCTGATCCTGAATTCTACTGTCAATCTCAACCATTATGACTTTGTACATGAGATGTGGGCGATCTCTGACTAAAATAGCATTTCTGGCCCATCCCTAACATCCCCAGTGAAGACGGTGGTGTGCTGATCAGATTCACTGCTGTTTCTGCATTTACCTGCATGCACTTTGTCTTATTCACTCGCGGGACGTGAGCATCGCTGGTCCAGACCTGGCTGGGAACGCTGCCTGTTCCCAGTTGCTCCTCCATAATGTGTGGGGGTGAGCTGCCTTGTGGTGAAGGTAGACCCACAATGCTGTTAGGGAGGGAGCTCCAGGATTCTGACCCAGTGAAGGGACGGTGATATATTTCCAAGTCAGGATGGTGAGTGGCTTTGAGGTGAATGTGCAGGGATTTTCGTTCTCATCTATCTGCTGCTCTTGTCCTTCTGGATGGTAGAGTTTGTGGGTTAGGAAGATGCTGTCTGAGGACCTTTGGTGAATTTCTGCAGTTCATGTTGGAGATGGTCCACACTGCTGCTGCTGAGAAACAGTGGTGGAGGGAGTGGGTGTTTGTGGATGTGGTGCCAACTAAGCAGCTGCTTTGTCCTGGATGGTATCAAACTTACTCGCTGTTGTTGGAATTGCAGTCATCCAGACAAGAGGGGAGCATTCTGTCACACTCTTGACTTGCGCTCTGTAGATGGTGGACAGGCTTTGGGGAGTCAGGAGGTGAGTTACTTGTCGCAACATTCCAAACCTCAAACAAATGTGGCCTTGATATTAAAGGTAGTCAGTCCCACCTCACCTGTGGGAATCAATTCATACGGGGGCAGCAGTTCTTTAACGCTGTTTTTGAGCAGCTGGAGTTGGGGGCACTTCCCACAGATGCAGTTCGCAGGGACACTAGTGGTGACCCTTACCTCCCACATTCTACAAGAGGGACATTCAACTGCCCGAACCTCCATTCCCACTGTTCTAAATTCCCGAGACTACTGAGAAACTAAAGGGAAATACTGAAACCAGGCAACTTCCCAATTGGGGCACAGAGCCCTTTTGTTTTGGTGAGAGGAGGAAGACGGTTTGGAGACATTCCCGAGTACTGTTTGGGGGAAAGCAACTGCCCAAATATAAAGCCTTACTTAACCAGCAGTCCCGTGTCTGCTCGTGCTCAGTGTGCGCTCCACCTATACAAGAGGTAAACCTTTATATCTGTTTAAATTGACCTACCTGTCGGGCCTCTGGTCATCGCTGTCACTCCTCCCACTCCAACTGCCACCAGAAAAACACCATCCAGGATGAAGCAGCCGCTTGGTTGGCACGACATCCCCAGACATCCCCTCCCTCCATCACTGACGCTCAGTAGTAGCAGTGTTTACCATCTACATGGTGCACTGCAGAAATTCACCAAAGATCCTCAGACAGTACCTTCCAAACCCACGAGCACTTCCACCTCGAAGGACAAGGGCAGCAGATAGATGGGAACATCACCCCCTTCAAATTCCCCTCTGAGTCACTCACCATCCTCATTTAGAAATATATTGTGATTCCATCAGTGTTAAAGGCAGCTCAGCAGTACCTTCTCAGGGGCAATTCGGCATGGGGAATAACTACAGACTCAGTCAGTGATACCCACGTCCCACGAGTGAATAAAACAAAATCATTTCATGGTTTGGAAACAGTCGGACCCTCCTGTGGGCTTCACGGAGGAGTTTTATTTATTCACAACACAAGGAATCCGTGTAATCAGATATTTTACTGCGTTCCTGATCTTCGCTCTGAACTGAGACAATGTTGCTGCATAAATAAATGTGTTTGTGCAACAGCTTAGGTTCCGCAGCATGAAACCAACTTCACTGAAGTGATATAGAAAAGGCGAGTAATCATCAGGATTGACTCCTTGAATGATATAGTATAAGAAATCTATAACAATGATTAACCAGAGGAGGATGAAGCTCCCAGAGATGGTGAAGAGTAAAATCACAGCCTTCCTTCTGCTCTCCATCTCTGGGTCTCTGTGATTCTCTCCTTTGCTCTCACCCTTCAGCCTCTTCCGGACTCGACTGGTCACTAAAATGTGTCTGACTGTCAGAGCATTGAGCAACAGAATTAAAGCGAATGGCAGTAAAGGGGTTAAAACTGTATCGAGCCAATCTAATACCACCCACCAAGTCTCAGTAAAGTAGCTTAACTTTGTTTTACAGTAGAATGGCACATTGTTGATTATCCTCACAGGCTCATATTGAAAATAGAAGGGGATGTTTTTCAGACAGAACAGGGTGCAGGTTGTTGCCAGAACCACAGTCGCAGCTTTCTCAGTGCAATATTTTGTTCTCAGCTTCTGACAACAAATGGTCACAAATCGGTCAAAGGAGAAAGTGACGGTGAACCAGACAGAGCAGTCCCTGGCAGCACGACACAGTGCCCCAATAACACTGCATACAGGAGTGATGTTCAGGAAAGACTGCGGGTCATAATAGAAAGGTAATTCCCACAGTATAACCTCAGTAATAATGACCATCAGATCGGCAGCTGCCATAAACACCAGGTAACGGGTAGTGCAAGGGGAAACACCACAGTTTTGCCTGGAAAGGACTGTAACTGCTAGCAAATTTACTGTGGGAGACAAATGGGAAAAGAAACAACAAATTATTGATCAGAAATAACTCCTATCCATTCCAGAGAGCAACAACAAGGTTTTACCAACAAATTCCCATGCACTGTGTGACTGGGAGTGGTTGGGTGTGAGTGAGTTTGAGTATCAGACTTTAACGTTCACTCCAGATTGTCCTCCAGCCTAGTCAGTCTCGAGATTCTAGAGGTTAGACAGATATTGAGCTCATAATTCCTTCTAGGAGAGCAGAAGGAAGTCTATGATTTTCTTTGGTTGCATGGTAAGGTACAGAACCCCATTAGAATCCTCAATCCCAAGTCAGTTGTAGGACTAGCAATTGGACTGTCAATAATCCAAACTCTTCCCTTCTCCAGAGAAACGGTTATCCCCTGATCCTGTCTTTGGACGTAATCCTGATCGGAGCCATGGCAGGATTATAAAACAGGTCACCAGAACCTGTGTGAGATTTCAAACACAACTACACCATGTATCTGAAACAAGGGCAGCACAGCAGAGCATGCAGGACTCCCTACATGACAATGTGGGAGTTTTAGGTTTACTGTAATATTTACACTGTAAATCTACCCACCAACATCTCAATGTGGAGGGACCAGGAGGGCAATCTGTCAAAATTTCAATCTCCTGACCAAAGAGTGTGAGGAGAGAATTTCGGGAAGCGATGGAAGATGAAGCTTTACAAATCAGATCAATGCGCAAATTCTTCAATTCCTTTGCTTTGCAAAAAAAAGAACAATCTGAGATTGAAAATACCCAACTGATGCAGCATCCATGTCTGTGTGTGTGTAAGAGAGTTCCAAACCTTTCCCACCCTCTGTGCACAGAAGAGCTTTCTGACATCTCTCCTGAACACTCTCAGCCCCATTCACAGACTATGATCCTTTGTTCTAAATCTGCAACCAGTAGAAATCGTTCATGTTTTCCTTTTAATATTTTGTTGGACTTCACTCAGATCATCCCTTAACCTTCAAAATTCTCCATCAACCTGGCTTCATTCAGGTAATGAAATCAGAAGAAGCGCAGCAGGCCCAGAGCATCTGTGGGAGAGAGCACAGAGTTCGGGTCGAGTGACCCTTCTTCAGAACTAACCTGCCTGATCTCTCCTCATACCTTGAAGCCATATCAAACTGGAACAGATGACACAACACTGAGAACAGAAAATGCTGCAGCAGCAGTGAGGTTGGGAGTCTCTGTCAGTGTAGGATTGTACCGAGAATGCTGCTCAGTGAATTGCTGTCACTGTCCCGGTGCCTGGATAAGGGTGACCAGTCAGTGAGCTGGAGACGTTATTGTTCAAACGGTAAAACCAGAGAGCAGATCAGCAGCAGATTAAAACAAGTTCAATTGTCATAGCGCCATACCTGGGATGCCAGTAAAAGCAAGGATGGTGTAGAACACTTTCTCCACGTGATCAATTGGTCGAAGCATTTTTCTGTGTGAGGTGATCTGTCCCTTCAGGCAGCTGACAAGCTCCTTGTTTGAGACTCTGAGCTGATGCATTCCCAGGGACGCTGCCTTATACTGTGTGGGAGCTCCTTGGGGAGATCGAGGTGACAGCATTGCTCGGCTTTGTTGCTGTTTTCACATTTCTGGAAATGAACAAACCCATTACAATAACAAGTGTAATCCTGATTACAGAGTGGGGTTACGTGATAATGAAATAACAAAAGCAGAAACTGGAATCTGCCAGCAATAACACTGTTCACTCAAACACCATGAGCCCCATCCTGAGATCACACCCTATTTCATGATGTGAAGGTGTTGGTGTGGGACTGGGGTGGACACGTTCAACCTGTTGGACTGGAACCTGGTGTTGTGTGATTTTTGACAATTATTTCAACTGATGCTGCATCGAGACAGTTCATTCCAAGTGTGAAAATATGTCCCCGAGCTGTCCTTCTGTCCTCTCGGGTAGGAGCTGCCCACTTTAAACAAGAACATTTCACTCACTGATTCTTCTCACACACTGAATGTGTCCATTACTGCGAGGTCAGCATTTATTCCCCATTCCCAATTTTCCAGGATCTGAAGTCATATGAAGGTCCAAGTAAGGACTGCATACTCCCTTTCCTGAGGGAAGGGGTCTCAGTGAACAAGATGGACCTCCAACAATGGGGACACTACTGACCTCCCCCTTACTGTCACTGTCTATCCAGATACATCACTGACCTCCCTCTAACTGTCACTGTCCAACAGATACTTCACTGACCTCCCTCTGACCATTCCATTTACTGTGTCATTTATTATAAACAGAATAGAGTATAAAGGTCGGGGAGTGTTGCTGCAAGTGTAGAAGGCAGGACAACAATCTCAGCTGGAGTTTTGCAAACAATTTTGGGACATAATTGCTTTGGAGGCAGGTCAGTGGAGGTCCTTGCGATGATTCCAGAGATGAAGATGTTGTCCAATTACTCTTCAAAACAAGTTTGACAACTCCAACGGGAATGATCTGAATGAATGTGCCCAGGTGTCACCAATACTGAAACGGCCAAATCAGTACAAACATGAGCCAATCCCAATATACACAGTCCCGTCTTTATCGGGAAACATATTATAATATCCTTTCTTTACAGGCATGCTATCTGTAATCCTACTGGTACTTTAAGTCCTGAGTCGCTTGGAGATATACGCCGTCTCTCTCTCTCTCTCAGCCGCTCACTCTCTCTGTCTCTCTCTCTCTATCTTTCTGTCTCTTTATCTCTCTCGATCTGTCTCTGTCTGTCTGACCCTCTCTCTCTCTCTCACTCTGTCTCTCTCACTGTCTCTGTCTCTATCTGTCTCTCTCTCTCCTTCTCTGTCTCTCTGACTCTCTCACTCCCTCTCTGTATGTGTGTGTCTCTCTGTCACTGGGGCTGAGAAGCTGGTTTCTCTCTCCCTCACTCTCTCTCTGGGTGATCAGCTGGTCTCTGGTTGGTCAGCTGGTCTCTGACCCTTGCCGTGCTGGTCTCCTCAGAACGCCCCCAGAAGATTTAAGAAAACCGTCTGCAGGCGAACCCTGTTTTTGTGCCTTGGTCGATGGTTTTTCATAACGTTCAATCCGGATCAATCCGGAGAATCCGTTAATTGTCTGAAACACTGTCAATCATAGACATAGATGAGAGTGGTCCTGAGGGAAAAGTACGAAATTGGGCAAAGGCTAATTATATCAAAATTTGACAGGAGCTGGGAAATGAGGATTGGGAGCAGCTATTTGAAGGGAAGTCCACATTTGCTGTGTGGGAGGCTTTCAAAGATAGGTTGAAGATAGTGTAGGATAGGCATGCCCCTTTGAAAACAAAGGATAGAAAAGGCAAGATTTGTGAACTGTGGATGACAGGAGAAATCGTGCGACTAGCCAAGAGGAAAAGGAAAGCATCCATAAGGTCCAGGCAGCGAAGAACAGAACGGGCCTTGGGGGAATATCAGGAGGGTGGGACCAATCTTAAACGAGGAATCAAGTGGGCTAACAGGGCTCATGAAATAACTTTAGCGAGCAGAGTTAAGGAGATTCCCAAGGCCTTTTCTTCATGTATAAGAAGCAAGAGGGTATCTAGAGAAAGAGTTGGTCCACTAAAGCATAAAGAAGGAAGGTTGTGTGTCGAACCTGAGAAACTGGATGAGATTCTCCATGATTACTTTGCATCAGTATTCAATGAGGAGAGGGACACGATGAATTTTGAGATTAAAGGTAAAAGTTTATTTATTCTTCTCATGTTGACGTAAGGAGAGAAAAGTGTTGGGTAGGCTCAAGGATATTCAGGTGGACAAATCCCAAAGGACCGGATGGGATCTATCCCAGGTTGCTGAGGGAGGCGAGAAAGGAAATAGCTGGGGTCCTAACAGATAGCTTTGTCACATCCTTAAACCAGGAGAAATGCCAGAGGACTGGAGAGTGCTCATGTTGTCCCCCTGTGCATGAAGTATAGAAGGGATATTCCAGATAACTACAGACCAGTGAGCCTGGCATCAGAGGTGGGGAAGTTACTGGAGAAGGTACTGAGGGATAAAATCTATTTATATTTGAAAAATAATGGGCTTATCAGTGATAAGCAACATAGTTTTGTGTGGGGGAGATCGTACCTCACCAACTTAATAGAGTTCTTTGAAGAAGTGACCAAGTTGGTAGATGAAGGAAAGGCTGTCGATGTCATATTTAATAAGGCATTTGATAAGGTTCCCCGTGGTAAACTAATGGAGAAAGTGAAGTCACATGATGTGCAGGGTGTTCTCACTAGGTGGACAAAGAACTGGTTGAGCAACAGGAGATAGAGACTAGTAGTTGAAGGGAGATCCTCGAAATGGAGAAAGGTGACTGTTCTGTTCCACAGGGATCAGTGCTGGGCCACTGTTGACGGTGATTTACATAAATGATCTGGAAGAGGGCATTGTTGCTCTGTTCGATCAGTTTGCAGATGAAATGACGATTGGTGGAGTAGCAGAAAGCATAGGGGACTGTCAAAGAATACAGGAAAATATAGACAGACTGGAGAGTTGGGCGGAGAAGTGTCAGATGGTGTTCAATCCAGGCAAATATGAGGTGATGCATTTTGGGAAATCTAATTCGAGAGCAAACTCGACTGTAAACAGAAGAGCCTTGGGAAAAGATGATGAGCAGAGAGATCTGGGAGTTCAGGTCCATTGTACCATGAAAGTGGATGCACAGGTGGATAGAGTGGTCAAGAAGGCATATGGTATGCTTGCCTTCATTGGACGGGGTATTGAGTATAAGAGCTAGCAGGTCATTTTAAAATTGTACAATACTTTGTTTCGGCTGCATTTAGAATACTGTTTACAGTTCTGGTCACCACATTACCAAAAGGATGTGGACGCTTTGGAGAGGGTGCAGAGAGGGTTTACGAGGATGTTGCCTGGTATGGAAGGTGCTAGCTATGAAGAGAGGTTGAGTAGGTTAGGTTTATTTTCATTAGAAAAAAGGAGATTGAGGGGGGACCTGATTGAGGTTTACAAAATCATGAAGGTTACAGACATGGTGGGTATAGATAAACTTTTTCTCAGGGTGAGGGACTCAGTGACGTGAGGTCATGTGTTCAAGGTGAGAGGTGAAATGTTTAAGGGGGATACACATGGAAAGTATTTTACACACAGGGAAGTAGGTGCCTGGAATGCGTTGCCAGCAGAGGTAGTAGAGGCAGGCACGATAGATTCATTTAAGATGTGTCTGGACAGATACATGAGGAGGTGGGGAGCAGAGGGATACAGATGCTTAGGAGTCGGTTTAGACAGTGGATGTGGATCGGCTCAGGCTTGGAGGGCCGAAGGGCCTGTTCCTGGGCTGTAAATTGTCTTTGTTCTTTGTTCTTGTTCTTTGTTTGGGTGGCTTGTTCCTGTGGTTTCTTTGTGTAACAAGACCCACTGCCTTTCTGTCTGGGCTCTCCTTTGTTTGATGGGGAAGTTGTTGGGGATATAGCTGTCCATGACCACAAATGTTTTAGCATCAAGGGGGCTGCTACATTTCCCCTTCGCACACTGTCCTTCCCCTCTCCCTACCTTCTTCTTTCACCATCCCCACTCTCTCCATTCCCCCCACACACTCTCCTCTCCTCCAACACTCTCCTTTCTCCCCCAATCCACACTGTACTTTCCCTCCACAGCACTCTCTTTCACCCCTTCCCCACACTCTCCTTTCCTCCCTCCCCACACTCTCCTTCCCCCTCCCCACGCTGTCCTTTCTCCCCCTCTTTGCGCGCTCTTTCTCAGCTTCCCCTGCCCTCCTCTCCCCCACTCACACACTCTTCCCCCTCCCAGCTTGCTCTCTCTTCCCCACAATGTCCCCTCCCTGTGATCTCCTTTGCCCCCTCCCCCTGCTGTCTGTCTCCCCTCCCCCATGTTCTCTTTATCCCATCATCCCTGTGTTCCCTCTCTCACCCAAGTTTCCTTCCCCCGTGATCTGTTTCTGCAATCCCCGCAGCCTCGTAATGCCCTGCTTCCCCCGAAAATGTTTACTCCCTCCCTCAGATTTATGCCCCCTCCTTCCCTCCCTCTCTAACTAAAGCATATAAGGAGTGGGGGGAGAGAGCTGTGCTGTTGGACAATGTGTAGGCAGCAGTGTGAGCAGTAAGGCTTTGTTTCGGGAGGTTTCAGAGAGCAGCAGCTCAGTAAAAAATCCAGGGAAGCTCCGGTAACGTCCTTTTAACATTCCGTTTCAGTCTGACAGCAGCTGAGATGGCAGTTAGGGCAGGAATCCCCTGTGGCCATTCCCCTCGCAAACAAGTATCCCGTTTGGGAACCTGTTGGAGGCGGGTGGGGTAGGTGTGTTACCGTTCAGGGGAAAGCAGCAGTATCCTGGTCGGTGGCAATCCCACTGGCTCTGGGGCAGAGCGGGAAACGGGAAAGGGAAACAGGACCTTAGTGATAGCACACTCGATAGTTAGGGGGACAGAGACAGGGGATTCTGTGGGTGCTGATGGGAATCCAGGATGGTGTGTTGTCTCCCAGGCACCAGGGTCCAGGATGTCTCAGAGCGGCTGCAGAATGTTCTCAAGGGGTAAGGTGTGCAGCCAGAAGTTATTGTTCACGTTGGCACAAATAACAGAAGTAGAAGTAGGGATGAGGTCCTGCAGAATGATTATAGAGCGCAAGGAAGAGCATTAAAAACCAAGAGCTCATTGGTGATAATCTCCTGATTACTTCCAATGCCACGTGCTAGTGAGGGGAAGGACAGGAGGATACGGCAGATGGATGTGTTGCTAAAGAATTGGTGCAAGAGGCAGGGATTCAGAGTTGGAGATCATTAGGATCTTTTCTGGGGCAGTGGTGACCTGTCTAAGAGGGACGGGTTACACCTGAACTGGAAGGGGACCAATATCTTGGCGGCCAGGTTTGCTCATGCTCCAAGGGAGGGTTTAAACTAGATTGGCAGGGGGGGTGGGATCCTCAACAGCGGGGAGGCAAATGTGAGGCACAAGGAGATACAGTAATCAGAAAGAGGAATTTGAAGAGACAGGTCAGACTGGAACATGACAGGGAGCGAGGAATACCTATTGGATTAAATTGCATCTACTTCCATGTACGTATCAGGGTACAGGAGCTTCAGGTGGGACAGAGGGGGTGGATGGAGGGGAGGGGAGATACATTTTTGATTAAGCCGAGTATCACAGCAGTCATCAGAGATGAAAAAACTGAAGGGACTTCCAATGAGGCTTTGTGGGTGGAGCTATGAAATCAGAAGTGGGTGGTGATATTATTGGGGTTGCACTATAGGACCCCAAACAGTCAATGGGAATTGAAGGAACAAATATGCAGGGAGACTGGGGAGACTTGCAGGAGCAATAGGGCTGACATAGATTTTAATTTTCCATCATAGACTGGGAATGCCATAGCGTTAAGGGCTGAGATGGGTTGGAATTTGTTCAGTACATTCAGGAAGGTTTCCCCAAGCAGTATATCGTGGGTTCTATTCAGGAAGGGACAAACCTCGATCTCCTTTTGGGAAATGGGGCAGGACAGGTCACAGAGGGGACACAGAACATAGAACAGTGGGGAAACACTTTGTGACCAGTGGCCAGGGTTCTTCATTTCACAATAGTTATGCAGAGGGACCAAACTGATCCACAGGTTCAAGTTCTGAATTGGGCGAAGGTGAAGTTTGATGGAATTAGACAAGAGCTTACAGGGGTTGGTTGGAGCAGTTTGTTTGCAGGTTCAGGAAACTCCGGCAAGTGGGAGGCTTTTAAAAGGGAGATTGCTGGAGTACAAGGTGTGTATGTTCCTGTGAGGGTGAAAGGATTGGGTGGCAGGAATAGGGAATCCTGGATGACAAGAGATATTGAGGCTTTCACCTGGAAAAATGTCGGCATGGCTCAGATACAGGCAGCTGGGATCTCGAGAATCCCTGGAGGTACATGGAGGATATAGGAATTTACTGGAGAAGGTGGATAAATCTCCTGGTCCTGACAAATATTTATATAAACACTGCAAGAAGTGAGAGAAGAAACTGCAGGGGCCTTGGCTGATATTTTTGCATCATCGTTAGCTACGGGTGAGGTCCTTGAAAACTGGAGGGTAGCGAATATTGTGCCATTATTCAAGAACGGCTACAAAGATGAACATGTGAGCTACCAACCAGTAAATCTAACATCTGTGGTGGGTAAGTTACTTGAGAAGACTCTGACAGGTAAGAAATACATGCCTTAAAAAATCCGGGTTTGATTTGGAGTAGTGAGCACGGCTTTGTGAATGGGAGACCGTGCCTCACAGATTTGTTAGAGTTCGTTGATGAAGTGACCAGGAAAGTTGACAAGGGCAGGGCAGAAGACGTAGTCCATATGGATTTCAGGAAAGCCTTTGATGAGGTTCCACAAGAGGGGGTGTTGTAGAAGATTAGATCGTATCGAATCCGGGGGAGCTGCATACACAATTGGCTTGATGGCAGGAAGCAGAGAGTAATAGTGGAAGGATGCTTGTCAGACTGGAGTGCCTCAGGGGTCAGAGCTGGGCCCATTGCTGTTTGCTATTGATATCAATGTTTTGGATGAGAATGTCCAAGGGCATGATTAGTAAGTTTACTGATGACACTAAAATAGGCAGATTCATGGACAGTGAGGAAGGTTATCAGAAATTGCAGCAGGACCTTGATCAGCTGGGTTGGTGGGCTGAGAAATGGCAAATGGAGTTTAATATTGATAACTATGAGATCTTGCCTTTTGGAAAGTCAAGTCATGGGAGGGGTTTCATAGTGGATGGTAGGGCCTTAAGGAGTGTAGTGGGAGAGAGGGACCTTGGAGTTGAGGTGCACAGTTCTCCCTAAGTGGAGTCCTAGTTAGACAGGGTAGGGAAGAAGTCTTTTGGCACACTGGCCTTCATCAGTCAGGGCACTGAGTATAGAGTTTTGGAAGTTATGTTGTAGTTAGACAGGACGTTGGTGAGGCCACACTTGGAGTGTTGTGTTCTGTTTAGCTCACCTTAATATTGGAAGGATGTTATTAAACTTGAAAGAGTGCAGAAGAAATTTACAAGGATGTTGCCTGGCCTCAGCAGTCTGAGTTTTCAGGAGAGTTTGGACAGGCTAAAACTTGATTCTTTAAAGCATTGCAGACTGGTGTGGTGGGGGTGAACTTGTACAGATGTATAAGATCATGATCAGCATGGACTGGGTCAATGCACACAGTCTCGTTTACATCGAGTTGGGCAATTGAGGACTAGAGGGCATCAGTAAAAGGTTAGTGGGGAAAGAATAAAAGGGAACCTGAGGGATAACGTTTTTTAAACAGAGCGTGGTACGTATATAGAATGAGCTGCCAGCAGAGTGGGGCTGCACAGTGGCTCAGTGGTTAGCACTGCTGCCTGAGAGCGCCAAGGACTGGCCTCGATTCCTTACTTGAGCGACTGTCTGTGTGGAGTTTACACATTCTCCCCGTGTCTGCATGAGCTTCCTCTCACAGTCCAAAGATGCGCAAGTCAGGTGAATTGGCCATGCTAAGTTGCCCATCCTGATAGGTGTGTTAGTCAGAGGGAAATGGGTCTGGGTGGGTTACACTTCGGGCGGTCGGCATGGACTTGTCGGGCCGAAGGGCCTATTTGCATGCTGAAGGGAATCTAATTTTAAAAAGAAGTGCTGAGGCAGGTATGTTAACAACATTTGAAAGGCATTTGCACAAATACATGGATAGGAAAGGATGGTTTGGAGATGCCGGTGTTGAACTGACGGGGGCGGGGGGAGGGGGATGTGAGTGCGTGAGAGAGAGTGTATATGTGTGTCGGTGAGTGTAAAGGGATACAAGTCTGTGAGAGAGTGCATGTGTGAGTGTGTGTGTGTGCAGGAGAGCGTGCGTGCGTGTATTTGTGTGTAGGAGTGTGTGTTTGTGTCAGAGTACGTGAGTGCATGTGTGTGTGTAGGAGTGTTTGTGTGTGTTTGTGTGTGCGTGTGTGTGTAGGAGTGTCTGTGCATGTTCAGTTTAGTTCAGAAGAATATGAGCCAAGTGCAGGGGAGTGGGGTTAGAGGGGATGAACATTTTGATTGGCACGGACCAGTTTGGGACAAAGGCCCTATCTCTGTGCTGTCGGACTCCATGATTCAATGTATTGAATTTGAGAAAAAGAACCAGTTAATTGGAACACATTAAGGCCAGCAGCATGAACCATCTGTCACAGCTGCAGCACATGGGCTGGAGGGTGACATATAGACACTGCCCTGGCTCGGGGGGAAGAGTCGTTGGATAATTTGCACCAAGAGGCCGTCGCAACTTGGAGGGTTGGATTGTCTGATTTTGGTCAGTGCTCAGAGACAGGAGAGTGTGATTACGAGTGAGGTATGGACAGGGACACAGACTGCCGCAGAACAGGAGGCTCATTCTTTGGCAAGAGTGACTTGACTGTGACACCAGAGGAACAGCAAACCAACCAAGTGGGAGAAACTGAGAGCACTGGAATTGTAGTCGGGGATCACAGGGATCGTCACTGAACGTGAGTCCAGGAGGCCGTGCTGCCTTCCCATGCTGGGGTTCAGGGTCTATGGTCAGGGCTAAAGACAAGTCTGCAATGGGATGGGCAGGATCCACGTAGGTATAAGCAACATATACCAGGCAAGAAACAAGGTTCAACCTGGTCACTGTCAGGAGCTCAGTGTCGAATAAAGAAGCTGAAACCTCAGCCATCTGGATTAATATCGATGCCAAGTGTTAATTGGCACAGAGCCAATCAGATTAGGGAGAGCCATTGATGGCTCAAAGACTGGTGTGGGAGAGTTGGTTTCTGGCTCTCTCATCACAGATGCTACCAGGCCTACTGAGGTTATATTTCAAATTCCCAGTGACAGCAGTATCTACTCTGTAGTTCGATCGATGTTCCCTCTCTTTGGCCTATTACACCAGACTCCATCACTCAATCGTTAAGTCTGTTCAATTCCATCCTCCACTTTCTGCTATTTCCTACTAATATTAATAATGGCCTGCCTGGGCCCCAATGCTGTTGGCTGGTATCAACCTCACTATCTCTGCCAAATCCAAAATTGTTTCAAAGAAAATGGTGACATTTTTTCTCGGTATTGAATGTCAAATGCATTCGTATATAAATATATATAAAACAAGAATAAAATGCTGAGCCTTGCAATAAAAGCAACATGGCTTCCACTCTGCTGTCTGCCAGTTACAGTGATTTATGATCACAGCACGTTTCTGCCCGAATACAGTCTTTCTCCATGGTGGCCTTCTGCAATTTATTACATTCGCTTCAGTTTTTAACCAGCCTCTCAGGGAATAATTTGTGAAACACTTGGCACAGCCGTACCTTCATCAATCATTTATTTTCTTTCATCAGGCACAGTCACATTAGTTTAATTTGAAATCCACACTGACTCTCCTTAAACATATCCACCCTCCCCAATTGGATTTGTGTTGATCTGCTCCAGGTTATTCCAAGTGTACACAGCCCTGGTGTTAAACTGACCTGCCTGTATTCTCTGGAATGTACTCTTGTACTATTGAGAAAGGTGTCCCATTCTCCAGTTTGTATGGTGTAGCACGGGGACTGGGTTGAGCTGCAGTTTGTGGTTTTATGAAGCAGAAAAGAAAAATTCAAAATGTTTCTATCTGAAAGAGGAAAGCATGGAATTGTCCAGAGTTTGCTAGCAGCTTGGGAGATTGGAAAAGATATAAAGAAAACCAGCAAAGAAATATTGAGAGATTAATAGGAAGAGATACATTTCTAGAAGTATCATACGTTTTCGCAAGTGCATCTATAGATGGTTAAAAAAGAAATGAGTCAAGAAAGTGAACGAGGTAAAAACAATGACTGCAGATGCTGGAAACCAGATTCTGGATGAGTGGTGCTGGAAGAGCACAGCAGTTCAGGCAGCATCCAAAGTGCAGCGAAATCGACGTTTCGGGCAAAAGCCCTTCGTATTCCTGATGAGGGGCTTTTGGATGAAACGTCGATTTCGCTGCACTTTGGATGCTGCCTGAACTGCTGTGCTCTTCCAGCTCCACTCATCCAGAATCAAGAAAGTGAACGTTGATGCATCAAAAAGTGAGGCTGGGGAAAGAAGGAGGTGGGAAGGGAATTGGACAATCATTTTGCCTTCAGCAAAAACAACAATTGTTGAAAGAACTCTGCAGGTCTGGCAGCATCTGTGGAGGGAAAGCAGAGTTAACAGCAGCGTGGAGAAGGTGGTCTTCATTTTAGGGAGAAACGTTAGACCCAGAAATAGTCACAAATCAGGAAATGTCATGTAGAGAGGAATTAAAGATATTTCCAATAAAGATATTTGGAATTGTTGACTGAAAATCCCCAGGATCCAGATGGACGCCATCCTTTGGTTCAAATCGAAGTGAGGAAGTTGGCACATTGGCTCTCATTTACCAACATTCCATTGATTCGGACCCAGTTCCATTAGATTGGAATGTAATAAATACAATGCTTACGGTGTGTGGAATCCCTACAGTGTGGAATCAGGCCATTCAGCCTACTGAGTCCACACCGACCCTCTGAAGAGAATCCCATCTATACCCACCCCCCTACTCGAACTCTGTATCCCTGCCTTTCCCATGGCTAATCCACCTAGACACTATGGGGCAATTTAGCATGGCCAATCCACCCAAATCTGCACATCTTTGGACTGTGAGAGGAAGCCGGTGCACCCAGAGGAAACACACACAGACACGGGGAGAATATGCAAACTGCACACAGACGGTACGCAGAGAGTTGGAATTAATCCAGGGTCCCTGGCACTGCGAGGCAACAGTGCTAACCACCGAGCCACCGTATTACCTCAGTGGAGAGCTCTGAGGTGCAGAGGGACCTGGGTGTACGAGTGCATGAATTACAGAAGGTTAATATTGCAGGTACAACAAGTAATTAGGGAAACTCATAGGATATTATTGTTTGGGGAACTGAATACAAAAGTAGGGAGGTTTTCCCTTCAATTATACAGGGGACTGGAGTAGAGTCATAGGGATCTGCAGCTCAGAAGGAGGCCCTTCGGCCCATCACATCTCCGCCAGTGAAACACAACCACTATTCTCATTCCTATTCTTATCCCATTTCCAATACCTGGCCCATAACTTTGGATGGTTTAGCATCACAAGTGCACCCCTCAATACTGGTGGGGGTTTCTGCCTCTCTGTGTCTCACAGGCAGTGATTTTGAGATTCCCACCACCCTCATGTTTTGCTCACATCCCCTCGAAACCTTCTGTCCCTGATGTCATCAGAGAAAATGTCGGACAAGCTGGGTCAGTGTCCACTGAGGTTCAGAACAATCCGAGGCTACATGATTGAAACACATAAAGTTCACGAGGATTCAGGATGGATGTGGAGGGGGTTGTATTTCCTCCTGGGGGGGAATTCAGAACTTGGGAGGTCATTGTTTCAAACTGAATCATTGACCCTTTAACATAGAGATAAGGAGTTTGTTTTTCTCTCAGTGGGATTGTTTGCCTTTGAAACTGTATTCCTCAAACTGTTGTCAAAACATAGAAACCTGGAATATAGCAACAGGAGTGGGCTATTCAGCCCTTCCATCCTGCTGTACTATCCCATAAGATCATGGCTGATCATCCAACTCAGTCCACATTCCCACTTTCTCCCCTATACCCGAAGCACTCTAACACCTTCTTCAAAGTTTTGGAAGCAGTGTCTTGGAATATTTTTAAGCAGAGTTGAATAGATTCTTGATAAACAAGGGGTGGGTGTTCGGTTTATTGGGGGTTGAATGGGAATGATGGTGGTAAGGTTCCTGTTGGATGCTATGATCCCATGAAGTGGCAGAACAGACTCAAGGAGATGAATGGCCTACTCCTGCTCCTAACCCATCTGCTGCCTTCCCCTATGTGTGTATATAATGGGGAGAGCCAGGGCTCTCTTCCAGGACCTGGGGCTTTCCTGATGAATATCAGTGACACAGATCTGAATGTACGAGACACAGTTTCAACTTTTGTGGACGAGACGATTCTTTCAGAGGATTGTAAAGTGTTGATGGTGGGAGTGTTAACCGTCCAAAGGACAAAGGCAGAATGCATGGACACAAAAGGCAATGCTGAGAAGGGGGAATTAATCCATTTTGGCAGCAGGTGCGGGGAGAGGCAAGAAAAAGAAACGGCTGCAATTCCAAGGTGTCAGAGAACTCCGGGGATCTGAGCACAAATCATTGAAGGTGGCATGGCATGTTGGGAAAGCAGTGAATAAAGTTTGCAGCATCTTGTGCTTTGACATTAAGTGCGTAGGGAACAGAAAGCAAGGACTTTACAAGTAACTTGTATCAAAAACCACCTTAACTGCAGTATTGTGTCTCAATCCGGGCGAAACATCTCGGGAACAATGTGAAGTGATTTGAGAGTGGATAATGAGGTTTTTACGAGAATTGGTTCCTGGATAGATTGGAGAAGATGGAGCTATTTTCCTGGGAGCGGAGAAGTCTGGAAGGTGTTTTGTTCAAGGTATTCCGAATTCAAGTGGGTTCAGGAACAGGGGAGAATAGTTGCGAACATGGTCCCCTGTAGCAGAGGAATGGAAAACAAGACCTGCCTGATATCAGAAGAGAAGGAAACTCAGTTCCACACAAGAGAACATTATTTCTACACAGTAACTGGATAGGGTGTAGATGCTGCTGCCTACAGCGTGGGATGGGCTGGTTTTACATCTTCAGAAATGAAATGGATGTTTAACACAAGTTTGTTTTTTACAAATGTAGATCATTGAGAAAAGGTGGAAATAAGGGAGATGATGAGTTGCTGTTGGAGAGAGGGGATAAAGCAGCAATGGACCTTCTGCTGTGTCAACAGGAAAAGGCCCTTCAGCCCTTCAAGTCTGTGTTGGTCATAAACTGTCAGCTAACTGTTCTGATCCTATGTTCCACTACTTGGCCCATACACTTTAATACTTTGGCATTGCAAGTGTACATCTCAATATGTCTTCAACATTATGAGAGCACCTGCCTCTGACCCCCTTACAGATAGTGAGTTCCAGATTCCCTCCCCATCTTGGGTGAAAAGAAAATCTTTCCTCACATCCCTTCCCAAATCTCCTGCACCTCACCTTAAATCTTCACCCCAACCCACCCCCCTCCTCTCCCTCGATCATTGATCTCTCCAAGTCTATGACTTGCTGAAATTAGAATTCAGCTTGTTGAAGGTTTTTGTCTTGTCATCAAGTCCATTGTCAAGAATACCAATTCAAGGGGAACACCAACAGTTATACTGCATGTTCTTGTGAAGTCTACATGGTGGCTTTGCCATAAATTGGGATTCTTGCAAATGGTCCTGATGAGCGCAAGGTGAAAACCTTCAACAAACCATGACACTTTTCACCAACAAATGTAAACATCATCGAATAATGTCGAGTGAGTTACAAAATAAATGCAGAAACTCTGCCCTGCTGGAAAGCTGAAGTGAGAAACAGAAATCCCGGCGAAACTCAGTGGGACTTGGAAGAAGAGTCATCCTGGACTCAAAACAATAACTCTGTCTCAAACTATTTCCAACCCACACTTACCAGGAACCCCAACAGCTGCGAGGAGTGGGGAATAAGAAACATAGATGTCGTCAAAAAATATTTGTACATGCTCACAAACCGTCCCAGTGGCTGGCCGTACCGAGCTCAGTGCACCCACCAAAACAACTTTGGGTTCACGGTCAGACAGAAATTACAGCAGGAACTCCCTCAACAGGCAATTAAGCTGCTTGTGTCTTACTGTAACGATAGAAATAGATTCGCAGAAAGTCTCAACGGACATGACTTGAAGTTAGCAAAAGCACCAATGTTTCCACATGACTAAGTTAATGAACTTACATTTACAGCTGTGCTCTTGGTGTTCCTTCATGTGTTTTAGCTGCAAACCAAACCAGCCACACTCAGTGATCAAACTCCATTTTAATTATTGTCTTTCAAAAATAAACCTGCTTTTTGGACATGTTCTGCTCCATTGCAGGTGGGTCTTGAACCTGAACCTTCCAATGTGTGACCACTGCCCTGAATCCCCTCGCTGGCAAAGTGGCTCATAGCCAGAAAGATCAGCCTCTCACCAGAAGCTTCGTCCTTTATGTTGGTGGGGGAGGGGAATGGAGAGACCTGGCTGAGTGTAACTGTACCTTCAGAGAAATCTTCCAAAAGGGGTCTATGTTAATTGTTTCCAGGGGCTGCTCTGTATTGGCAGCGTTCTAGGAGAAAGTGAGGACTGCTGATGCTGAAGATCCAAGTTGAGAGTATGTTGCTGGAAAACCACAACAGATCAGGCAGCATCCGAAGAGCAGGAGTCTCAACATTTCGGGCATAACCCCTGCTGCCTTTGCAGCATTCTCTCCTGTTCACCAGTGCTTTCACTCAATGACAGCAGCTGAACACTCTTTTAAGGGCGAAACAAGCAGACACTTGGAGCACAGCAAGCTCGCTCGCACAACAATGTGTTATTTACTGAGAGAATGGGTTTCACTTTCTTCATCTGGAGAAATACTTGTCTACTTCTGGAAGAGGTTTCTGTGTCTTTTCATCTAATCCCAGTAACTCCCACCAACTCTCCCACCCCTCCCCATCCCAATATCTCCCACCAGCTCTCCCACCCCTTCCCATCCCAATTACACCCACCAGCTCTCCCACCCCTCCCCATTACAGTATTTACCCCCAGCTCCCTCACCCCTCCCCATCCCAGTAAAACCTACCAGCTCTCCCACACCTCCCCATCTCAGTAATTACCCCCAGCTCCCTCACCCCTTCCCATCCCAGTAATTAACCACAGCTCCCTCACCCCTCCCCATACCTGTAACACTCACCAGCTCTCCCATCCATCCTCATCCCAGTAATTACCCCCAGATCTCCCACCCCTCCCCATCCCAGTAACATTCACCAGTTCTTCCACGCCCACATTCCAGTAACACCCACCAGCTCTCCCACCCCTCCCCATCCCGGAAACACCCACCAGACCTCCCACCCCTCCCCATCCCAGTAACACCCACCAGCTCTCCCACCCCTCTCCATCCCAGTAGTTACTCCCAGCTCCCTCACCCCTCCCCATTCCAGTCACACCCATAAGCTTTCCCACCCCTCCACATCCCAGTAACACCCACCAGCTCCCCCACCCTCCCGTTCCCCATAACTTCCATCAGCCCTCCCACCCCTTCCCATCCCAGTAACTTACACGACTCTCTCCTACACTCCTAACTGTGAAACCTCCTGTCGGCCCCTATAAACTTCCACAGCTCTGTAACCTCCTCCATCCCTAGCACCCCTCCCTATCTCTGTATCTCCTCCATCCCCAGACCCCTCATAATCTCTGTCAGCCCCTCAGCCCCGACACCCCTCCCTATCTCTGTAACCTCCTCCATCCCCTACACCCCTCCCTACCTCGGTCAGCCCCTCAGCCCCTACACCCCTCCCTATCTCTGTAGTTCCCTCCAACCCCTAACCCCACAGTCACAGCAGAATGGCCGTATGTCTGTTTATTGTGACTATCCCTTTCCTTGTTTGATTTCGACCGGGCAGATGGAGCCAGATTCCTGGAATCCCTTTCACTCACTCTCTCACTCTCTCCTTCTCCATCTTTTCCCTCCTATGTCCCTTCAAATACTATCATAGATTTTTTAAAAAGACACACAACATTTCGTTTAATTTAACGCTGGAGAGCCATAACAGCTGCTAAAGAGTCAATTTAAAGTGAACCGTGAGGCTGAGTTTAAACTGTCCTCTCACCTCTTATTCCATTGTAGGCTCCCACATGTTCACATTCACTCCTCCCCTCTCCCTCTCTCTGTCACACACACACACACTCCCTCTCTCACACTCCCTCTCTCACATTCCCTCTCACACGCACAAACACACTTCCTCTCTCACATTCCCTCTCTCACACTCCCTCTCTCGCACTCCCTCTCTCACACTCCCTCTCTCTCTCACACACACACTACCTCTCAAACACACTCTCTCTCTCACACTCCCTCTCTCACACTCCCTCTCTCACACTCCCCCTCTCACACTCCCTCTCTCACACTCCCTCTCTCACACTCTGGAGCCATCATCAAGGGATGCGAGTGCGGTGCTGTTCTGCTTGAATTCCTGGTCCAGGAGAGAAGGGTTTCTGCAGAAAATGGCCACAATCTGGTCAAAGATCTTTCTCCGAGTCTCCGGCACTGGGAACAAGGTGAAGCCAAAGAAGCCGATCAACAGGAAGGTGAAGATAAGGAAAAAGATTGGAGCACAGAGCTCATGGCAATGGGAAAGAGGAAGAGAGAGACTTACATTGCAGTAGCACCTGTCACCACCCGAGAAACTTCTTCCTTTCCTTTTCCTCTGAGGCATCAAGGTGCACAAGCTGCAACAACTTCGAGATCCCCACAGCCTTCTGGAACCTTCCTCCCCTCCCATTCCCTCTGACTCCATTCCCTAGCCCAGCCCCACCTCCCTGTCATGTATTCACCATCCGTCCTGACCTTCCACTCCCTGAGGCTGAACGGCCTCTACCCTGTAAAGCTCTCTGTTTTATCCCTGTGATGGGCTCATCCTCACCCTGAGCAACTTTTCCTTTGACTCCTCTCACTTTCTTCAGCTCAGACGGGTTACCAGGGGAACCCGCATTAGCCCCAGTTTCTTCTGCCGCTTTGTGGGTTATGTGGAACATTGCTTGTTCCGCTCCTGTTCCTGACCCTACCCATTATTCTGTCTCCGTTATATCGACGGTACCATCGACACTGCTTCCCTCCCCCCGTCTGTGGGACAACAGAAGTTTAGTGTTCCTTGGTTTTATTGAGGAGAGCTCATAAAGGCAGAGGGGCTGAAGCGTGTAGTTTAATAATGGAAGGGGAGTGGCAAGTTCTCCCATTTCAGGTTATTTCTAGTTTGTTTTAGCTGGAGCAATCACAAGATGTGAGAGTCCAGGGGAGTTACAAGCTTCAGGAAAGGATTCCTCTGTCTTTATCTGAAATCTCTGTCTGGGTGTGGTTCCCTCCAGCCTGGAAGAATCTGTGTTTGAATTGATCTTTTTGCCAAGGGGTATTTTATGGAATGAGACAGTCTCGGAACAGTTAATTAATAATAATTACTGTATCTGGTCCGATATAAGTTCTGGAGTCCATTTTCTTTTGCTCATGTTTCAACTGGAGTGTTTAAATAAATTCTGTTTAAAGCCGAGTGGTTTGAACAGCTGCATCACAGCTATAACATACACTTGTCTAGAAAGGTGAACTCCAACTTGTCTACAAACCCCAACTCCAACTTGTCTACAAACCCCAACTCCAATTTGTCTACAAACCCCAACTCCAGCTTGTCTACAAACCCCAACTCCAACTTGTCTACAAACCCCAGCTCCAGCTTGTCTACAAACCCCAACTCCAACTTGTCTGCAAACCCCAACTCCAACTTGTCTACAAACCCCAACTCCAACTTGTCTACAAACCCCAACTCCAGCTTGTCTACAAACCCCAACTCCAACTTGTCTACAAACCCCAACTCCAGCTTGTCTGCAAACCCCAACTCCAACTTGTCTACAAACCCCAACTCCAACTTGTCTACAAACCCCAACTCCAACTTGTCTACAAACCCCAACTCCAGTTTTTCCACAAACCCCAACTCTAACTTGTTGGCCAGGACCAACAGCTGTTCTTTGCTCTGCTTTTTGCAAATCCCCCAAAGTCACTTTGTCCAACCCCAAAAATAGGTTTAAATATCCAAAACAATAGACACTAACACCTCCCACTTGCTGCCTTCAAGTCCAACAATCCGAAACCCAACTTGGAATGAGACATTGTGACCCTGACATTTGTTATGGACCAGACCAGACCCCCTGAAGATATTTAATGAAGGTCGTCTGGACCTCCACCTTTTTTAATTTTAAAGGTAGGTGTGAAGTGCATGTTCCAGATACAATGTGATTGGTCAAATGACCCGACGTTAAGCAAAACACACTAGATTTAAACACTACAGTTAAAATACAAACAAAATAAAGAGGAATTTAGAATAACTCGACTATTGGAAAATTTAACTGAATAATAAGTAGGGTTCCTGTCGCTAATAAACTGTTCCAATATGGTAACATCCCATAAACACACCGCTTGGCAAAACGGCCAATTCAGGCACAGATTCTTAAATGCAGTTCTTCAATCCTGGAGGAACAAAGCATCAAAAGAGATCCCAGAAAAAGTACCAGCTAGGAATCATTCAATGAAGCTCCCAACTCTTCTGGGACCCCAGATAGCTTCTGACTGCTCCAGCTAAAATACAAACGAGAAAGTCTGGTCTGTGAGAGCTGGCCACTCCCATTGAAGCTGCCTCCATTGTTCCAACGTTTAAAACTAACGGAAAGGCCTCCTACCTTATTTACTGGAGCCGTCTCCAGTAGCCAGTTTGGCACCTCTGCCTTTACAACCTTTCTTCAAAAAAACACAGCATAAAATAACGTTTTGAAAGTAAAGTGACAGCGTCGTCACGGGTGGAGATGAAGCGGGGTCCTTGGTAAATGTGCTGCATTAAGTCATAGAGTTATAGAGGTCTTTGGCCATCACATTTGTGCCAGTCAGAAACGACCACCTATCTATTCTAATCCCATTTTCCAGCACTTGGCCTATAGCCTTGTGTGCCTTGGCAACACATGTGCTTCTCAAAATAACTCTTCAATGTTGTGAGTGTGTCTGTCTCTACAGGCAGGAAGTTCCAAATTCCCACCACCATCTGGGTGAAGAGATTTTTGTTTTCTCACATCTCCTCTCAACATGCTGCCCTTTAACTTAAATCGACACCACACCCCCTCCCCTCCAGGCATTGCTCTATCCATCAAGGGGAAATGTTCCTTCCTGTCGATGCTGTCTATGCTCCTGATGATTGGAAATATCTCATCCATGTCTCCTCTCAATCACCTCTGCTCCTGTGGAAGAGCACACCAGTCTGTTTGATTGTTTTCCATACCTCCGGGAAAGGTCTATGAACACCGCCAAAACCTGATGGCTATGTCCTGCCACTTCCCTCCTGAACGCCTCCATTGAATCTGTATCCATCATAATCTGAGGCAGTGCACCCAGAGGCAAACAATTAGCTGCAGGATTGACCTTTTCCCATGTCTCCATTGCTTCTTTCACCAAATGTTTAAAATCTATGGAGATGTGTTTGTCATCTGTGGGAACATTATTTATTCATTACCAACTGTGTCTGGAACACCTATGTTTTGTGTACCCGTATGACACCAGGTGACACCAAAATGGGAGGTGTAGTGGACAGCGAAGAAGGTCACCTCAGAGTACAATGGGATCTTGATCAGATGGACCAATGGGTTGAGGAGCAGCATATGGAGCTGAATTTAGGTCAATGTGAGGTGCTGCACTTTGGAAAAATAAATCTTAGCAGGACTTATACATTTATTGGTCAGGTCTTAAGGAGTGTTGCTGAACAAAGAGGCCTTGGAATGCAGGTTCATACCTCTTTGAATGTGGAGTCACAGGTAGATAGGATAGTAAAGAAGGTTTTTGGTATGTTTTCCTTGATTGGTCAGAATATTGAGTATGAGAGTTGGGAGGTCATGTTGCAGCTGGACAGGACATTGATTCGGCCACTGGTGGAATATTGCGTGCAATTCTGATCTTGTGAAACTTGAAAGCATTCAGAAAAGATTGAAAAGGATGGTGCCAGGGTTGAAGGATTTGAGTTACATGGAGAGGCTGAACAGGAAGGGGCTGTTTTCCTGCAATTAACCCCTTTCCTTCAGAACATTACTGCTGAGTGCAGGTCTTAATCGCTCAGTTGGCATGAGAGAGCAGATCATCAAGCAAGTGTTATGCACTCTGACTGAGGGAGCTGATTGTTCACATTGTTTCTGTAACTCCTTCCCAGGTATGTTCAAAGCAGATGTTGTTGTCACTGCTATTGTAACAGTTTCTCATTGTCCCATTTATTCCAAGAAACAGTCTATTCGAGGGTCATCACTGCTTCTCTATGTGTGTGACAAGTTATTCTTTTTGATTCGTTCAATGCATGAGCAGCTGTGAAAGTGGTGAATTTTACATTGGGACACATGGCTTTCTGATTTTTTTTTGGCTGCACAGTTATCATTGCCTTTGACTGCAGTTTTTACATTCTCTAACAAGCACCACATTTAGAATCCATCCAGATTGGAATGTCCATAGCGAATTTGTGAAAAAGTTTCAGTTTGATGCAAGAACATGGGACACCCGTTAAGAATGAGTTTCAATATCGCACTTTAAATGAAGCAATAAAAAGCATTTCTTCATTATACCTGAGCAATAAATGAATTTATTTATCTTCTTCTTTCAAGTTAATGTGATTGCAATAACAATCCTGGTTCGGGGAAGTGTGGCCTTTCCAAATGTGTCACTCGTTACCTGGTGACTATGGCAACGGCAGATCTCCTGGTCATTATCTTCGATCTGATACTACGACAAATTCCTATCACATATTGGGAGGAGTTTCTTTTCCTACATTATGTCCCCTTGTGCAACATCCACGCGGTTCTGCTTTATGCAGCCACAGACTGCTCTGTCTGGTTCACGGTCACGTTAACCTTTGATCGGTTTGTGGCCATATGTTGCCAAAAGCTGAGAAATAAACATTGCACCAAGAAAACAGCGGGTGTGGTTTTAGGAACAGTGACTGTGCTGAGTTGTTTGAAGAACATTTTATGGTATTTCATGTATTCCCATCGATATTGGCAGTCAAATAGTCCATGGTTTTGTTGAGTACATCCAAATGTAAGTACATCAATTGTCTGGACTATTGTTGAATTAATGCATTACATAATAACGCCATTCATTCCATTTATTTTGATTCTACTGTTAAACACACTGACAGTCAGAAACATTATATTAGCCAACAGAGCTCGCAGGAGACTCCGGGCTCAGACGACCGGGGACAGTGTCAGTGACCCAGAGATGGGGAGTCGGAGGAAATACATGATTATGTTATTTATTATATCTGGCAATTTCATCATGTTATGGGTGATGTTCATTGCTTATTCCATACTGAAATGCTTTGATTACTTGGGATACCCAGTTCCTCTGCCAACATTTGTAAGTGAGATTGGCTTCATGCTCCAGCTCCTGAGTTGCTGCACAAACACCTTTATTTATGCAGTTACCCAGAGGAAATTCAGAGAAGTGATGAAAAATGGAATAATGTATCCCTTCACAAAGCTTAACAAAATAATTTGATGATGTTTAGTTGCCAATGTTTGAAACACTAAATATATATTTTCTCTGGATGAAGATTCCGATCTGAGATCCCAGGCTTTATGTACGCTTGAGCTGAAAAATGTGTTGCTGGAAAAGCGCAGCAGGTCAGGTAGCATCCAAGGAGCAGGAGACTCGACGCTTCGGGCATAAATCATTCTTCAGGAATGAGGAAGGTGTACCAAGCAGGCTAAGATAAAAGGTAGGGAGGAGGGACTTGGGGGAGGGTGCACCGGATGCAGTAAATGATGTGTGTGGAGGTGCAGGTGAATTTGTGGCGAATATGGAAGGATCCCTTGGGTCCTTCGAGGGCGGTGAGTTGTGGGCGCAAGTTTTGCATTTCTTGCGGTTGCAGGGGAAGTTGCAGGGAGTGAAGGTAGGGTGCGTTGGGGGTGTGGACCTGATGAGGGAGTAGCGGAATGTTTCCTGATTCCTCCTCCTGACCTCCAGAGGGAGGAGCTCTGCCTCACCTCAGGCCCCTGGCCTGAGTCACCTCTTGCCTCCTCCCGCTTCCTCCCTGATGATCCCTCCCAAAGGGGGTGCGGTCAACTTGGGTGACGTCACTTCGCAGAGACTTGCGTCACTCAGGTCATTGTGAGACTGTCCGAACCAATAGAATGGTCAGGGACAGGAGCCAATTGTCCCCAAAACAAACCTGCCGCATGTGCAGTGGCGCGGGGAGGCCAGCAGAGGGTGTCATTGTATCACTTTAAACTCAAGAAGGACACACAGAGACATTGAGTCATCAGATTTTAATTAATTCATTGATTTAAACTTCTCCCATTGCAGGCAGAGCTGGGCCCACACAGACACATCAACATGACCAACAGCATTATTAAAACTGAACTAGAAGAAGAATAGGCAGAGGCAGGTAGAGGGTTGTTAACCCCGTTTAATGGATACAGCCTCCAATACAACAGAGAGCCTCACTGTGTCTCACACCTGCACACACACAACATGGGGGCTGGGGAAAAAATAAACACTACCGCAGTTAGGCGGGAGTGTGGGAAAAGGGAAATAAACTAAACCGGAGAGTCAGAGGTTCAGGTCACTCTGAGAGCTGGCTCTGAGGGAGCTAGATCAGTGTGTGTGTGCGTGTTCAATGTTAGAAACAAAATGCAATAATATTTAACCGAGACCACCAAAGCTGGAAACAAGATAATTTATTACGAACTTGCAAGTAAGGGCTTCAATTGCATAAGCAAATGAAAGCAAATTAGAACTTAGGTTAGTGTACAGTTATACCCTTTGAGCTGAGTGAGGTCATCTCTCCAGACTCCTCATTACCCAATCTCTCTCACTATTTCCCCTCTACCCATCGATGCCCCACGCCCATTGCCCCTTTCTTTCTAAGTTGGTAATTTCCCCCTTGCCCGTGCTGTCATAAGGCTCAACTCTTATCTCCATGTTCCCCTTTGTAACTTCTTTCATTATCCACAGGTACATTCCATTCTTGTACATACATCTTAACAATGTATCTTTTTCGTGCGTTGCTTATATGTTTCAGTAATCTTCGCTTTTTGCTGAAACTGTTGTTTTAAACATCATGGTAAAAGGAATGATTTTCTTGAATAAATCTACATTAAAGTTAGTACTTAATGATCCATAATTATGCCCTGAAAAGTAGAGATACTCTTCCCTAAATACCTGCAGGGTTAATAGTTCTCTTGCTGTCCCCCTTTTCTGTATGCTTTTTCTATATCTGTAAAAACAACACTTTTCCCCATTTCTAACATCAAGGACTTTCCTCCTTGAAGGTGTCTGAGAGGAAGGGGACTGTCTTTGGACCAGCTGCCCCACGGAAAAAAAGAAAAGAAAAAAAGAAGAAAAAGAAAGAAAAAGAACAACAGAGAGCCCATTGCACAGAGACAGAGACAGAGAGATACTCAAACACAGAGACACACACAGAGACACACACACAGATAGACAGAGACAGAGACAGACAGTCTCACACACACAGACAGAGACAGAAACACACATAGACACAGAGACCCATCGAGTGTTGGTGTTAGTCCTTTTGTTGGTGCATGTGTGTCACTAATTGTTCCTGTGTGTGCATGTGTTAGAGTGACTCAGGTAGACCCCTCAATGTCATCAGGGAGGGCATTCCAGGATATTGACCCAATGACAGTGAAGGAACGGCAATATATTTCCATGTCAGGATGGTGAGGAGATTGGAGGGGATTATTGTCAGTCAGGCTTCAGTGTGAGTCAGTCAAGGATGAGTGAAGGGTCAGACAGATATCAGTGACAGCGAGGGTCACTCACATGTCAGTCCAAGGTTAGTCATGGGATAGCTCAGGGGTCAGGCAGCGGTCAGTCAGGGGATAGCTCAGGGGTCAGGCAGAGGTCAGTGAGGGTGAAATCATGGAGCAGTTGAGGATCGGTCAGGGGTTAGACTCTCGTTATATGGTAGCTCTGTATATAAATCACCCAAGCCCCTCAACTTAATTCAAGTCAGTAACTCGCTCCTGGATATCTGTTATTCTCTATAAAAGCACTCAAATCCCCTCGATAAAATTCCAATCTGAAGCTGACTTCCATTGATAAGGGACTCTGTATATTATTCTGCATTTAAAAAACCCACACTGAATACCCTTGATTAGATTCCAACGTGTAACTCACTCCCATGTATATGTGACTCTGTTTATAAAATACCCTAAAACCTTCAATTATATTCTACTTTGTGACTCACTCCCAGTTATCTGTTATTCTATGTATAAACCACCCCGAACACTTCGATGTGATTCCAGTCTGTAACTTAACTGTCATGTTAAGATCATGTTCCTAACCCAATCACCTGATAAGAACATTCAATGTATCATTCGTCCACCTATTTGTTGGCACTACCATCATGTTAACTTTCTGATGTTAACGTACAAGATCAGACAAAGCCCCTGGACAATAACATTTCAGAATTTCTCATCAATTTATACACAAAAATTCGACTTTTTCTATTCTTCTTGCAAATCACATTCCACTACATTCTATTCCACCTGCCAACATTTTAAATATAATTCACAACACACAGACAGCAAAGTAAATGACCTGATGGGATGTAGCAAACTCTGTTACACTCAGTACCTTCATGTTGTAATGTAATGATATCCAGACAGAAACCGGCCCTCTTTCAGGGACAAAACCTCCTTGGGTCTGGAAGTGTGGACTGGGCAGGGAATGAGGATTTTAATCTGTCACTGAGTGAGTTTGGAAATCTGTGCTGCACATGGACATTTCTCCACGTTATATTCCATCTGCCAATGACTTGCACTCTCAGTGAAGCTGCCATATCAGGTCACAGCCTCTTTGGTCATCCCCACATCTTTCTGTCTCCACCAACGTGGGTCTTGTCAATGAACCTGTAGACATCACATAGAAACAATAGACAATTGATGATAGAAGATAGGAGCAGGAGTAGGCCATTCGGCCCCTCAAGCATGCTCTGCCATGCAACATGATCAAGGCAGATGGTGGAGTTGAATTCCCTAATCCCATTCTCCTCATGTCCCTTGTTTCATTTAGACACAAGAACGAAACCAACATCGTGTACGTGTGTGAGAGAGAGAGAGAGAGAGACAGATTGGGTGTGGGAAAGAACAATAGTGAGATGGTGTATGGGAGAGAGAAAGCGGGAGATGGAGTATGAGAGAGATGGCATATGTCTTTGTGTCTGTCTGTGTGTGGGGTGTGTGTGTTGGAGACAGTTTAAACTGAGTTTAACTCTATGTCTCTGCTTGGGGAATACTTGTCCTTCAGATATTTGACTGCAACATCATAGAGAGCTCTCCCTGTGCTGCACCTGACACGGGGTCATTAATGCGGACAGTGGAAAGAGACCTTTACTTTGTACCTCCCTCCATTGAACAGGACACATGATCAGAATGTGCCGATGATACACAAATTGCCAATGGAGTAAACAGGGAAGAGCAGGCGACGTCAGGATGATACAAGCAGACACTGTTTACTGTCATTGGGAAGGTGTCTGAGGATGAAAGTAGTCCACATGATTGCTGATGTCATCTCAGTAAAACACTCACAGACAAACTTCCTTCCCGCCAATTAATATGATTTACAGAATTCCAGTGAAATAGGACTGTGAGGGCTGAGGGCTTTCTGTTTGTCATAAAGAGCAAAATAGTCACCCAATGTCCTTGGGGGAAGGGGCCTGGCCTGGAAAGTAACTAAGTGATGGACATTTATAAAACACATTTCATGTCTTCAGTGTCACCTCAAACTGTGTTACAGGGAATGGAGCAGTTTTGTAATGTCCTCAGTGTGAATGACGGAATGGGGAAGCTAATTTCAGAGACAGGGCGAGAGAGTTACAGACACAGATACAGAGTCAGAGACAGGCAGAGAGAGGATGGGAGTGTCCTGGAGATGTTTCAGAGCTGACTCTGAGACAGACACGGGCTGTACAGCAGAAGATGGGAGGGAACCATTCTCTGTTACCTTCAGTGCACTGGGCACAGTCTCTCTGAATGTCTGAGATGATGGGATCCTGTGTTCTGTTTGCTGATAACACAAAGTGATGTGGGACAGTAAGATGCAAGGAGGGGACAGAAAGACTGGGAAGGGGGTTGAAAGGTTCAGTGAGTGAGGCAGTCAGACATAATCTGTGCAATATCACACAGAGAAATGGGAGGCTTTGTTCCTTCATTTTAATCTTGAAATGATTTCAGAGTATTGTTAGAGTTTTGGACGTTGATTCTAATCCTAGACCCAGAAGCAACAAGAAGATTTTCTCATTCTCCATCCCAGCAGTTTCCAATATTGTCTCAAAAACTTTCATTCCTTCTGATCCTTCTAAATCCCAGGGAGACAACCCTGGGTTTGGGTCATTTCCCACCCTTCCCAGTGACCCCTTTCTGTCCAGCTATCATTCT
This sequence comes from Hemiscyllium ocellatum, assembly GCF_020745735.1. Lineage (NCBI taxonomy): Eukaryota > Metazoa > Chordata > Chondrichthyes > Orectolobiformes > Hemiscylliidae > Hemiscyllium > Hemiscyllium ocellatum. Next base: position 13,542,247 of record NC_083444.1, read on the forward strand.
GGTCAATCTATACAGCACTCAGATACACATGCACTCCCCATGTCCCCACTCTTTCCAGCCTCTCCCTGAAAATAAAGTCAATGTCAGCGCTGAGCTCACATGAAATGGCTGCCATCAACATACCTAAGATGGTTGACATCTTCGAAATCTTTCGTCCTGGTATTGTGGATTAAAACAGCCCCCTCGCAGTTTGTCCGTGATCATCTCTCAGCCTCCTGCAGATGGAATACAGTGAGATGGGCAGTGATGGTCTTTGAATCTCAGACTGAGGAGGGACAATCCAGACTAAAAGGTACGATGCTTGTCTGGGGGCAGGAACAGAGAAGGATTCAGTTATGGATCAGGAAATCTGTCAGCACAAGAGAAGGGAACATGTCTCAAAAACTCTACCACAATTGGGTGACATCATCACATTGGCTTTCTGCGACTTGTGTACAAGGATCTGGAAAATATTGTTGAATGTTTAATAAGTCCTGGTTTAAAGACATATTTCATCCAATAATGCAAGGCCCTGGTGGGATCACACACACACACACATACACACACACGCACACACATACAGACACAGACACAGACACACACAGACACATACACAGAAACACACACATACACAGACACACACAGATACACACACAGACACAGACACTCACAGACACACACACAAACATACACACACACACACACACAGGCACACATACACACACATACACACAGACACACATACACAGATACACATACAGACACAGACACAGACACACACAGACACATACACAGACACACACACACACAGACACACACACACACACAAACACACACACACATACACACACTCGCCACACAGTTTACACAGGGACATGGAATGACCAAATATATTGGGATTTCCAAATATGAAAGCTCCACTAAAGAATCCCTGGATGTCAGATGAACACAGGACATTCACACACCTGAGTCAGACTCAAGACTCACCTCCCTCCGATACTGAGAGCCTCCTGTATCACACTCCGGATTGGAATTAGACGCGGTGTTTTGGAGCAGGACATGGCACCTGAGATTAGGACGACTGTCCGAGTGGATGTTCAGAGCCAGCAATCTAACAGTGAATCAGAACAGAACAGAGCGTCAAACAAAGAAATTGGTGTTGAATATGTGAAGTTCTTCCATTTTTGTTGTTGTGTGTGTGTAAGATGGGGAGAGGCGGGCCCATGTTTCAATCTGCATCTCTCATCAGATTATACCTGCCGTTAAATGTTTTGATTGTGATCTCATCGAGGGAGCTTTACTCTGTATCAAACTCAATGCTTTACCTAACCAGGGAGGGAATGATGGGGGCAGGGAAGAAGGAGATTGATTCTGTTTGTAACTCCTTCCCTGGAAGTGTTTGATGGGGATATACTAAAGGGAGCTTTACTGCTGAGGGGTGGCAGGGTGGCTCAGTGTTTGGCACTGCTGCCTCACAGCGCCAGGGACCCGGGTTCGATTCCAACCTCTGGCGACTGTCTGTGTGGAGTTTGCACATTCTCCCTGTGTCTGCGTGGGTTTCCTCCCGGTGGTCCGGTTTCCTCCTACACTCCAAAGATGGGCAGGTCAGGGTGAAATGGTCATGCTAAATTGCCCACAGTGTTGAGGGATGTTTAGATTAGGTGCATAAGTCAGGGATAATTCCGGATAATAGGGGAGGGGAATGGGTCTGGGTGGGTTACCTTCGGAGGGTCGGTGTGGACTTGAAGGGCCGGAGGACCTGTTTCCACACTGTAGGGATTCTTGGAGTCTACCTATACCACACACAGTCCCTGTCCTGAGAGTGTTGATGGGAACAGTGTGTCAGATTTAACCTGAAAAACTGGTCCATCATCCACTGCTGTTTGTGGAAGAGAGTTCCACACCTCTCCCACCCTTTGTGTGTCAAAGTGCTTCCTAACATCCCTCCTGAACGCTCTGGGCCCACATTCCCAGACTCTGTTCCCTCTCCTTCTAGAATCTCCAACCAGTGGGAATCATTGATCTTGATCGACCCTGTCTGGTACTGTTCATATCTTGAAGATATTGATCAGATCATCCTTAACCTTCTCAGTGCGACAGGAAACCGGCCTCAATCTCTCCTCAGAATGTAATCCCAAGGCCCAAGATCGTTCTTGTAACCCTCCATTCTGCTCCCTCTATGTACTCCAACCTGATAACCACATGATTGCACTGAACCCCATCGAACACAGTTTACCCATTCACCCAGTCCATCAATCTCCCTGTGTAATTGATGGGACTATCTGGGTGGATCAAGATCTCCCACGCACACAAACCCCTTTGTACCTAACCCCATGTTTTTGATAAAGTCCCACATAGGAGGTTAGTGAGCAAAATTAGGGCGCATGGTATTGGGGGCAAAGTACTAACTTGGATTGAAAGCTGATAGGATACAAAGAGTAGTGATAAATGGCTTCATTTCGGAATGGCAGGCAGTGACCAGTGGGGTACCGCAGGGATCAGTGCTGGGACCGCAGCTTTTTACAATATATGTTAATGATATAGAAGATGGTATTAGTAATAACATTAGCAAATTCGCTGATGATACGAAGCTGGGTGGCAGGGTGAAATGTGAGGAGGATGCTAGGAGATTACAGGGTGACCGGGACAAGTTCGGTGAGTGGTCAGATGCATGGCAGATGCAGTTTAATGTGGATAAATGTATGGTTGTCCACTTTGGTGGCAAGAACAGGAAGGCAGATTACTACCTAAATGGAATCAATTTAGGTTAAGAGGCAGTACAGAGAGATCTGGGTGCTCTTATACACCAGTCAATGAAGGTAAGCATGCAGGTACAGCAGGTAGTGAAGAAGGCTAATAGCATGCTGGCCTCCATAACAAGAAGGATTGAGTATAGAAGCAAAGAGGTTCTTCTGCAGCTGTACAGGGCCCTGGTGAGACCACACCTGGAGTACTGTGTGCAGTTCTGGTCTCCAAATTTGAGGAAAGACAGTTTGGCTTTTGAGGGAGTGCAGCGTAGGTTCACGAGGTCAATTCCTGGAATGGCGGGATTACCTTACACTGAAAGACTGGAGCGACTGGGCTTGTTTACCCTTGAGTTTAGAAGACTGAGAGGGGATCTGTTTGAGACATATAAGATTATTAAGGGATTGGACATTCTGGAGGCAGGAAACATGTTTCCGCTGATGGGTGAGTGCTGAACCAGAGGACACAGCTTAAAAATATGGAGTAGACCATTTAGGACAGAGATGAGGAGAAACTTCTTCACCCAGAGAGTGGTGGCTGTGTGGAATGCTCTGCCCCAGAGGGCAGTGGAGGCCCAGTCTCTGGATTCATTTAAGAAAGAGTTGGATAGAGCTCACAAGGATTGTGGAATCAAGGGTTATGGAGATAGGGCAGGAACAGGATACTGATTAAGAATGATCAGCCATGATCATATTGAATGGTGGTGCAGGCTCGAAGGGCAGAATGGCCTACTCCTGCACCTATTGTCTATTGTCTAATGTTGTCCCTGTCTTGGGAGTGTTTGATGGGACAGTGGAGAGGGAGATTTACGCTGCATCTAACCCCTTGTGTTCCCTGTCCTGGGAGTGTTTGATGGGACAGTGGAGAGGGAGATTTACCCTGCATCTAACCCCTTGTGTTCCCTGTCCTGGGAGTATTTGATGGAGACGCTGCAGAACAAACTATACTCTGTGTCTAAACCTGTGCTATTCCAGTCCTGGGAGTGTTTGATAGGACAGTGTAGAGTGAGATTTACTCTGTAGCTAACCCTGTGCTGTCACTGAGCGAGGAATGTTTGATGGGTCAGTCGAGAGGGAGATTTACTCTGTATCTGACACCATGCTGCCCCTGACCTGGGAGTGTTTGATGGGGGAACAGTGTAGAGGGAGATTGACTCTGCACCTAACCAGTGCTGTCCCTGTCCTGGGAGTGTCTGATGGGGGAACAGTGTCAAGGAATCTTTGCTCTGTGTCTAATCTCAGTGCTGTCACTGTCTGGGAGTGTTTGAACGCACGGTGTTGAGGGAATTTTACTCTGTATCTAACTGTTCTACTCCAACTCTGGGAGATTCAGATGGAGAAAGTGTGGAGTGACACATACTCTCTATCTAACCCAGTCATGGAGCTGCCCTGAGTGTTCTAACCCAGTCATGGAGCTGCCCTGAGTGTGTTTGATGAGGACAGGATGAGGAAGTGGGTGACTTAATCAATATCTAACCCCACGCTGAATGTGGGCAGGAAATATGAAACATTTCAGGTAGTGGGAGCTTTACTCTGTATCTAACACCACTCACTACCTTGGCCTGGAGATTTAGATGGGGATGGTTTCAATGTGGGGAGTCTGGTGATATGGCAGTAGAACTGAAATAATGGGAGATGTGAAGGGATGCTTGTTGGATGAAGACAAGATAAACTAACCAGTCAAATGTTACATTGGGAGAGGAACAGAGAAAGCTGCTGGGTCATTTCTGTTCTGTTACATCTCTCCAAGTTTCAGATTGGGGCTGAATTCCTGTCACAATGAGGAATGTCTCAAAAGCTGTTTTCTGTGCTGCATTAATGCATCATCAAAATGTGAATTCCCTTTGCAGAAAATAGAGACAGCTCATTGAAGGTGTGCGCGCTTGGGAGAGAAAGAAAGCATGAGCATGAAAGTGTGTGTGAGAGAGACAAAGGGTGTACGCAAGTGAGAAAGAGAGTGTGAGCACATGTGAAAGATAAAGAGTGTGTGAGAGTAAGAAAGATAATGTGTGAGACAGAGTGTGAACGTGTGTGAAGGTGTGAACGTGCACAAGAGAAAGAGTGTGAACGTGTGCAAGAAAAAGAGTGTGCGCGCGTGTGAAAAAGTGCACGCATGTTCAAGGAAAAGAGTGTGTGTGTGTGAGAGAGAAAGTGTGTATGAGAGAGAACACGAGTGTGCACAAGTGAGAAAGAGTGTGTGCGCTTTGAGATGGTGTGTACATGTGAGTGACAAAGAGTGTCTGCAGGTGAGAAAGAGAATGTGCATGTGCGAGGGAAAGAATGTAGGGTGAGAGAGAGAGAGTGTGTGCAATTGGGAGAGAAAGGGTGTGCACGTATTCGAGAGAATGAGAGTGTATGTGTGTGAGAGCGTGAGAATGTATGTGTGAGAGTATATGTGAGACAACGTGTGCGCGAGTGAGTATGTAAGTGTGTGAGTGTGAGCAAAAGTATGTGAGAGTGAGTGTGTCAGTGAGTGTGAGAGACAGTGAGTCTGTGTATGTCTGTGTGTCAGTGAGTGTGTGCATATGAGAGACAGTGAGTGTGTCAAGGACTGAATGTAGTGTGCCAGGCTGTGTGTGTGTGTACACGTGTGAGAGTGTGGGTGAATGAGAGTGAGGGACGGTGTATGGTTTGTGGATCATTACTGGGACGGGGACATAAGACGTGGTTTACACACAGTCACATGATGGAGTGACAACATTGACACTGAAACTGTGCACTCAGATGGACAGACACACACATACACACACACACACACAGACATTTCAGTGATGTTACATGGACTCAGACCATCACTGACACTTCCCCCTTGACCAAACTTGCATATGGTCCCCCTATCTTCCCAGTACTGTGTGTGTGTGTGTGTGTGTGTGTGTGTGTGTTGGGGAGGGAGGGGTGTAGCAGAGATGGGGAAATGTGGGTGTTGAGCGGCTGGCATGTGATTGATGTTTGAAATTCCCAAACTCTGCTGATATATTAGAGAAAAGGAAAGGAAATAAAAGATTGAAGGTCAAGTTGGAAATGGCTGCATGTAGAGCAGAGCAGGGAGAGACAGACAGGGACAGAGAAGAGAGAGAGAGAGAGAGAAACAAACAGGCAGACAGGGATAGAGACAGTGAGTTCGAGTTTGGAAACTACAGGTACAGCAGGAATGTTCCGAGGGATCCTCAGCAAATATCCCCCTCTCTTCCCAGACCTGTGCGTGTCAGGGGTCTAAAGGCTGGCTCTTAGACGCTAGGTTGGTACCAATGTTAGACATTTTCAAACTGCACTGGCACAACTAACAAGGCTTCAAACAAAGTTGAACAAACCAGAAACAGTAACACTTTACTGTCCCAGAATTAACATCTCAGTGGGCAGCAAGATCAAACAAGGCTCTTGTGCTGGGAATTAACATCTCAATGTCACAGAGAGCACCCCAGGGAGCAGACTGACAGACGTTACAATGTGTCAGTGATTGCAGGGGTGGAGTCCACAAACTACTCAGTGAAGATTTTTTTAAATTTCAAAAATACACTTTATTCATAAAATAATTTGATGGTCTGTACAGTTGGTCATGCCACACATATGTAAACATTTACATTCAGAGGTCAGAATTTATCATTTTTATACAGGTCTGTACACTTTTCAACCATATGCCCATATAATTAGCTGAGGCGTCAGCAGAGCCCAAATGACTGCATGGGCCCCCTGTTAGACAGGCAGATGTTATACGGTGGTCTTTCCCCACCGCGCCTTGGTGGCAGTTGTCCCAAGCTTCAGCGCGTCCCTCAACACGTAGTCCTGGACCTTGGAATGTGCCAGTCTGCAACACTCAGTCGGGGTCAACTCTTTCAGCTGGAAGATCAACAGGTTTCGGACCACCCAGAGAGCGTCCTTCACCGAGTTGATGATCCTCCAGGCGCAGTTGATGTTCATCTCGGTGTGCGTCCCGGGGAACAGGCCGTAGAGCATGGAGTCCCGCGTCACGGCGCTGCTCGGGACGAACCTTGACAAACACCACTTCATTCCTCTCCAGACTTCCTCTGCATAGGCACATTCCAGAAGGTGGTGTGTGATAGTCTCGTCCCCCCCGCAGCCGCTTCGAGGGCAGCGTGCGGTGCGGCTGAGAGACCGGGCGTGCATAAAGGATCTCACAGGCAGAGCCCTTCTCACCACCAGCCAAGCCATGTCTTGGTGCTTGTTGGAAAGTTCTGGCGATGAGGCATTCTGCCAAATGGCTTTGACAGTCTCTCAGGGAACTGCTCGATAGGATCCGCCCTCTCCTTTTCCAGAAGGGTCTCGAGGACACTTCGTGCTGACCACTTCCTGATGGACTTGTGGTCAAAGGTGTTTTTCTTCATAAACTTCTCCACGGAGGAAGATTTTTTTTTATTTCAAAAATATACTTTATTCATAAAATATGCATAGAATAATTTGATACACTGTACATTAGATAATGCCATTCATATTTCCACATTTACATACACAGCTCCGAATTATCATTATTACATACAGATCTGTGCATCTCTCACTCACATATTGAGCTAAGGCGTCAGCAGAGCCCAAATGACTGCATGGGCCCCCTGCTTTTCTTTCGACAGGCAGATGTTAAACGGTGGTCTTTCCCCACCACGCCTTGGCGGCAGCTGCCCCAAGCTTCAGCGCGTCCCTCAACACGTAGTCCTGGACCTTGGAATGTGCCAGTCTGCAACACTCAGTCGGGGTCAACTCCTTCAGCTGGAAGATCAACAGGTTTCGGACCACCCAGAGAGCGTCCTTCACCGAGTTGATGATCCTCCAGGCGCAGTTGATGTTCGTCTCGGTGTGCGTCCCGGGGAACAGGCCGTAGAGCACGGAGTCCCGCGTCACGGCGCTGCTCGGGACGAACCTCGACAAATACCACTGCATTCCTCTCCAGACTTCCTCTGCATAGGCACATTCCAGAAGGAGGTGTGTGACAGTCTCGTCCCCCCCGCAGCCGCTTCGAGGGCAGCGTGCGGTGCGGCTGAGAGTCCGGGCGTGCATAAATGATCTCACAGGTAGAGCCCTTCTCACCACCAGCCAAGCCATGTCTTGGTGCTTGTTGGAAAGTTCTGGCGATGAGGCATTCTGCCAAATTGCTTTGACAGTCTGCTCAGGGAACCACTCAACAGGATCCGCCCTCTCCTTTTCCCGAAGGGTCTCGAGGACGCTACGTGCTGACCACTTCCTGATGGACTTGTGGTCAAAGGTGTTTTTCTTCAGAAATTTCTCCACGAAGGACAGGTGGTACGGAACGGTCCAACTACTCGGAGCGTTCCGCGGCAGCGAGGCCAGGCCCATCCTTCGCAACACCGGGGACAGGTAGAACCTCAGTACGTAGTGACACTTGGTGTTTGCGTACCGGGGATCCACACACAGCTTGATGCAGCCACACACAAAGGTGGCCATCAGGGTGAGGGTGGCATTGGGTGTATTTTTTCCCCCGTTGCCCAGATCTTTGTATAGTGAGTCCCTTCGGACCCGGTCCATCTTTGAACTCCATATGAACTGGAAGATGGCCCGGGCGACTGCAGCGGCGCAGGTTCTGGGAATAGGCCAGACCTGTGCCACGTACAACAGCAATGACAGTGCCTCACACCTGATGACCAGGTTTTTTCCCGTGATGGAGAGCGACCGTAGCCTCCATCTGCCCAGTTTCTGCCTCACTTTACTGATACGCTCCTCCCAAGACTTGGAGCACGCCCCAGCCCCCCCGAACCAAATACCCAGCACCTTCAGGTGGTCGGTCCTGACGGTGAAGGGGATCGAGGATTGGTCGGCCCAGTTCCCGAAGAGCATGGCCTCGCTCTTGCCTCGGTTTACCTTGGCCCCCGAGGCCCGTTCGAACTGGTCACAAATGCACATGAGTCTGCGCACGGACAGCGGATCCGAGCAGAAAATGGCGACGTCATCCATGTACAGGGAGGCCTTAACCTGCAGGCCCCCGCTGCCCGGAATAGTCACCCCTCTCAGGCTCGCATCCTTCCTGATGGACTCGGCAAATGGCTCTATGCAACACACAAACAAGGCTGGAGAGAGAGGGCAGCCCTGCCTGACTCCAGATCTGACTGGGAAGCTATCTGATTCACACCCATTGATTGAGACTGCACTGACGATGTTGGTGTAGAGCAGTCTGATCCAATTGCAGATTCCCTCCCCAAAGCCCACTTTGGAGAGAACATCTCTCATATACATGTGTGATATCCTGTCAAAGGCTTTCTCCTGGTCCAGGCTGATCAGGCAGGCGTCCAACCCTCTGTCCTGCACGTAGGCGATCGTATCCCTGAGGAGTGCGAGACTCTCAGCGATCTTCCTGCCTGGCACAGCACAGGTTTGGTCAGGGTGAATCACCGACCCCAGAGCAGACCTGACCCGGTTGGCAATTACCTTTGACAGGATTTTGTAATCTGCATTCAACAGTGTGATCGGTCTCCAATTTTTGAGTTCCTCCCTCTCCCCCTTCCGCTTATAGATGAGGGTGATGATGCCTTTCCTCATGGATTTGCTCATGGTACCTGCCCGAAGCATACTGACATACACCTCCAGCAGGTCCTGGCCAATCAAGTCCCACAGAACGGAATAGAGCTCGACCGGTAAGCCATCGCTTCCGGGAGTTTTATTCTTTTCGAAGGACTCGAGGGCCTTGGTCAGCTCGTCCAGAGATAGCGGCTGGTCTAGCCTCTCGCGTGTTCTGTCGTCTAAGACCTCCGTGATAGACGACAGGAACGACTGGGAGGCCGCGCTGTCGGTCGGCTTCGCGTCATACAGACTGGCATAGAAGGATTTACTGATCCTCATGACGTCAGCCTGAGATGACGTTGTCGAGCCGTCTTCTTCCTTCAGGCTGCTGAGCACAGAGCTCTCTTTGTGCACCTTCTGGAAGAAGAAACGTGAGCACGTCTCGTCCTGCTCCACCGAGCGGACCCTGGACCGGAAGATTATCTTGGAGGCCTCTGAGGCAAAGAGCGAGGCTTGCTGGCCCTTCACCTCCTTGAGGTCCTCCGTGACATCGACCCCCATCGTCTGCAGCAGGAGCAGGTTCTGCATACTTTCCTGGAGCTGGGACAGTTTTCCCCGCCTCTCTCTCGCCTCCTGAACACCTTTGAGGATGAAGAACCTCTTGATGTTCCCTTTAACTGTTTCCCACCAGTCTGCTGGAGACTCAAAGAGGGGCATCACGGTTCTCCAACCTGCGTAGTCCCTCTTGAGCTCCTCAATGTTTCCCGGGGTCAACAGCTTAGTGTTCAGCTTCCACGTTCCCTTACCCGCCCGCTGCTCGTCCTGTAGGTGACAGTCGGCCAGCAGGAGGCAGTGGTCAGAGAAGAACACCGGCTTGACGTCGGTGGATCTGACCGAGAGCGTTCGGGACACAAACAGGTAATCTATCCTTGAGCAGATAGACCCGTCTGCCTGCGACCAGGTGTATCTACGCTGCGCTCCGTCTGCAGGGGTGCTGAAGACGTCGTGCAGCTTGGCATCTTTTACCGTGTCCATCAGGGCTCTGGACGTGGCGTCCAGTTTACTGTCCCCCCCCGCCGGATCGTCCATCTGCATCAATGATACAGTTGAAGTCTCCGGCCAGAATGACCGGCCTGGACGTAGCCAGCAACAGTGGAAGCTGCTGCAGGACGGCCAACCGTTCACTCTTACCCACTGGGGCTAACACATTGATCAGTCTCAGGGGAGCATTCTTGAACATAACGTCAGCGACGAGGAGGCGCCCGCCCACCACCTCCTTAACCTCGGAGATGGTGAAGTTGCTCCCTCGCAACAGGATACCCAGGCCGGAGGCGCGGCTATCGTTGCCCCCCGACCAAACTGACTGCCCATGGGCCCACAAGCTCGACCATCTCCTGTAGCTGCTGAGGTGCGGTATCCCACACTCCTGCAGAAACAGGAGGTCGGCTTTAACGCTGGCCAGGAAGGCCATCGTTGAAACACATCGCGTAGCCGATTTGATACTACGCACATTGATGCTGGCAACTTTAAACCCCATTTTAACAATTTACAAGGTTAACAGTGTCCATTTGCTGCTGGTCTTGCTCCTCTGGGGTAGCTGCATGCATCCCCGTGGTGACGGCAAACTGCTGGACCATCCCAGGGCTGAGGTAGCTGTCCGGCTCCACGCTGGAGCCACTTCCCCGCTCTGGTGTCTTTGTGTCAAGCCCAGGGTCCGCACCGTCCAGTTCTCCATCTGACAGCGGGGCTGACACAGGACCGCTGCTCCCAGTTACCTGGAGCTGTGGGCTGGTGGACACCTCTTGGTTCTCACCGGGTCGGGGGAGGCCTTTACCCATCCCCACAGAGGGATCGTCTTTCCCTTCTTGGGTGGTGGTGCCCTCCTTTCTCCCCATGGCGCTCTGTCTCTTCCTCTGGTGGCGACCCTTCTTGCGCCCGTCCTCACCATCAGAAGAGCTGCCTGTATCCTTGACTTGGAGGTGTCGTTTCCCCCTTCTCTGGGTGGCTTTGGGGCCCGAGACAGGTTTCCTCTTCCTATTTCTGACTGTGATCCAGTCATCTGCCTCCTTTGATTCCTCCTCTTCCATTTCCTCCGTCTGCCTTGAAGGAGCTTGGATCGGCTGCTGTACCTCCCCGCTGTCTGCCGTCTGCTCCGCTACCGCCTGCTCTTCCTTCTGGGTGTCTCCAGGCACCGTTTCCGTGCTATCTTGTGGTGCCCTGCTGGGCTTTGGCGGTCCCCGGCTCATGTTGCCAACTCTGGCCATCTGTGCGTAAGTGGCGGCTCCTCGTCTTGGGCAGGCCTTGTACATGTGGCCTACCTCTCCGCACAGGTTACAGTTCTTGGCCTCCTTGCAATCCTTGGTCAGGTGGCCTTCCTGTTTGCAATTTCGGCATACAGTCACCTTACAGTCGGCCGCCATGTGGCCTGACCTCCCGCAGGTTCGGCACACCTTCGGCTGCCCTGCGTACGTCAGGTAACCTCTGCTTCCTCGGATGGCGAAGCTGGAGGGTGGGTGGAGGATGTTCCCGCTGCCATCGACCCTCAGGGTTACCTTGACCTGCCGCTTACCGGTCCAGATCCCGAAAGGATCGACCACATCAGTGCTTTCTCCTTCAACCTGGACATACCTCTTCAAGAAGGTGAGAACACCTGCCGCTGGGACGTAAGGGCTGTACATTTGGATTGTCACAACCCGACTCCGCTGCGCAGGAAGGACACACAACGGGACCGCCAACAAGATGGAGAACAGAGGTTCCCCCTCCTTCTCCTTGAAGACCTTCAGGAGCTGCTCACAATGCTTCACGCTCCTGAAGGTCACGTCGAAGTAGCCTGCCCAAGGGAAATCCTGCAGGCAGTACACGTCCCCTGCTGCAAACCCACAGCACTCCAACAAAACCTTCTTCACAAACACCGTCCGATCGACCAGTGTGTGCTCCTCCACCTTCTTCACAGTCACCCTGACTGTGTTGCGAATGCCCCGGCCAGGGCTGCGAGCGGCTGCTGAGGCCATAGCTCTGAGGTTGGCTGATACCTGAATTGGCGTTAGGCCGAAGCCAGCATAAAGATCCACCAAGAGCAGGTCAGCACAACCAAACGATCCTCCAGCGGCCAATCACGATCCAGCGATGGTCTCCAGCAGCTCCAACGACTCGCGACACGAACCCCTGGGTTTTCCTCCCGCCAGCGCACGGCCGCAGCGTCGAACCTGCTGCTCTCGAGCAGAATCTCTTCCTCTGGACCTCAGGAACTACACATATTCCAAGCCAAAAGGCCGAGAAGCGAAGAATTGTTTAGATTTATTCTTCAAATGAGCTGTTTCTCTGTCGCTGTTGAGAACAAGCAGCGCTCCCTGTTTGGTGCATGTGTTTGTTTGGGTTAATTGCTGTCTTCTGATTTGTTTGTATTTTGATGTTGTTGTGATAGTCTGCAATGTACTGGGGATGAGTTATGGGGGGGTGCAGGGGCCGCTTTTAAAACTGGGATCTTGCTGTGTAATTCTGCATCAAAGTGCTCTCGCTAAACGCCCCGACCTCCCTAAATTATCTTTTCTCCCTTTTATCCCAAAGAATCTTTGTTGGGAAAGCTGGAAAGTGAAGATCCAAAATACCTGGGACCAGGAAAGCCTTGGACAAGAGCAACCTCCAGAGGGGAGCACGGGCCAGAGGCCTGAGGCCTGGTTGCCAGGCTGCAGCCTGTGGGGCCCAGGTGAGAGGTGGTCTGTTTATAACCCCGAGGTTTATTCTCCACTGCGGGGGTGGGGGGAGTGTGGAGGCCTGGTTTGTAGGGCCCTCTGGTTAATTGGGTCCTGTCAGATTGTGGCCCTGTCGTTTTTAAAATGGGTTGGAAGCCTGGGTTTAAAGTAACCAGGGTTTTGGGATTGTGACACAAACAGGTTAACCTGCAGGATCTGTGAGGCAGGACTCCCGAGGAGGGAAATAATACCCAAAATATCTGACCCTCTGTAAAGTCTTGTCACAATGTCAGAGGAATGTGGGTCATAGAGAGGGTAGGATGATAAATGAGCCATCGTTATTTAAAGTGGAGGGGAATAAAGATTACAGTGTACAGGATTAAATTAGAGAGAAATACACAAAGAGAGATCTCAGAGATGGAGAGAGAGGGGACAGAGAGAGAGCGAGAGGAAACAGAGAGATCGCAGAGATGAAGAGTAAGCTAGGAGGAACAGAGAGAGAGAGAGAAGGAACACAGGGTGGGGAGTAACAGGCAGAGGTATCATAGATGGAGAGAGAGTGAGGGGGTTACAGAGAGTGGGGAACAGAGGGGCAAGTGTTTGGAATTTGTTGAGCAGTTGCGTTGGTCCCTCTGTTGTCCTGGAGACAGAATCGAACCCTTAACCAACGCCAGTGACACACACGATCTGTCTGATGTCACACTGCTGCAGTGGGATCTTGCTGTGTGTATTTCTAGCCTCTGGTTAACTGGTCTATTGTGATTTCTTTGTGTTTCGATGTTGCTGTGATGTGATGCAATGCATTAATGATGCAATAATTAAACTGAACCAGTATCACAGTAAAGTGATAGATTGTGGAAGGCCAAAGAGCACTGGGATCTTGCTGTGCTTTTAGTAGCACTGTTGAATTTTATTTCAAATCAATTTTTATTTGTCTCTGTCAGTTCCCAGAGGAGGAGATTGGATCCAGGAGCTGAACCTCAGGATGGTGCAGAGACTGAGAGAATCAAATCATTTCTGCCGCCTGGAATCGTCAGACAAGAGCCAGAAACATTCAGAGAGAGAGAGAGAGAGAGAACAATCAGAAACTGGCCTGTCTCCTTGTTCATTTACACACACACACACACACACACACTCAGGCATTAGAATTGTGGGGTTCAGGCCATCTCTGTAGGATATTTATCACAAGGGGCAAGTTCTGGGCTGGGGGGTTGGCAAAGGGGCAGAAAGATGGAGAGGGAGCTGCTGCACAGTCTGATCCCACAGATGTCACTGCCTCCCTCTTGCTGCCCAGCTCCCACCTCTCCCTTTGTGTCCCCAGCTCACACTCTCTGTCTCTGTCTGTCCCACATCTTTCCTTCAATCCCCATCCTTCCCATCTCCTCCCTGTTCACATTCCCCTGTAGATTCCCTTCCTACATCTCTCTGGATCCTCCCTCTTTCCTGGAACTGTTGGTTTGTTCAATCTCCAACCTTCCTGCTAACCTCTCCCCACACCCCTCTCTGTGTCAGCCCTGCGGGATCTTGTTGTTCCTACCTGAGGATCATTCTATCTGCTTCATACCATCAACCCCCCTCTCTTTCATTAGCTGTCTGTTGTATCTCTCTCCTGTGGCTGCTCTTCCCTCATTCTCTCCCTCTCTCTGGCTGTCTCTCTCTCTCTCTCTCTCTCTCACCTTTGGATTTCTCTCCCTGGACTTTTACTTTCTCTCTCCCCCTCCCTCCCTGTGTTAGGCATTTCTCGCTCTCTCTGTCTCTCTCTCTCTCTGTCTGTCTGTCTCTGTCTCTCTCTGTCCTGTCTACCCCTCCCTAAGTGTTTTGTTCTCTCTGTCCTGTTCTCTCCCTCGGTTTTACACGCTCTCCTGTCTGTCCCCTGTTTCTCTCCCTGGGAGTTTCAGTCCCTGGGATCTTTCTCTGTCCTTTGTTCTCTCTGCCTGGGTATTTCTCTCTCTCTTTCCCTGGTTTCACACTGTGCCTCTCTCTCTCTCCCCATCTCTGTCCTTCTGTCTCTCCCTGGGATCTTTCTCTGACCTTGGCTCGGTCTGTGCCCCTCCCTCAGTCTCTGTCCCTCATCTCACTCGCTTTCTCTCCCCCTCCCTATCTGTCCCTCCCTCCCTCTGTCCTGCTGTTCCTGTCCCAGGGTAGATTTGAACTCAGTAGCACTTGGTGCTGCACATGCTGTTATCACAGTGGGATCTTACTGTTCCCTGTGTCTCCCATTGCTGTCACAATGGTGAGTGGGGGTGGAGGTGGGGGAGAGAAAGCCCCTTTCTCACTGAGGAGGGTGGAGGGGGAGCATGGGATCTTGCTGTGCATGAAAAAGCACACAGTTTATCGGCCAGTCAGTCAGTGCGCATCCTCCCCGTGCCCCACCCCCTCCAGCCCAGGGGCGAGGGCCCAGTGAAGGGGGGAGGGGAGGGGAGACGGTTATTGTACACGATGGAGACACAGAGGGGGCTTTTATATCCAGTGGGGGGATGCAGGTAGGAATGGCAGTGGGGGCAGTATGGAGAAAGGGCAATTAGACCAGGACAAGGTGGTGGGGGGCAAAATGTTTGGGGGAAAGTGCAAGAGTTGGGTGGGGGTAATAACTCTGGGGATGGGCAAAAATGCCAGGGCAGAAAACCAGGGGTGGGGTCGGTGGGGGAGGAAGTTGCTCAATTGAGGCAGTTTCAAAAAACTGGGGAGGAACAAAATGAGAGAAAATATATTCCCCCCACCCCCCATTTTTGACTCCCCCAGTTCTGGGCACAATTGGCAGGGGGCAAAATTGTTGGCGGTGGGATTGTGGAGGGCAAAAGTGAGAGACGTAAAATAGTGGGCACTGCAAGATGGGGGCATAAAATATGAGGGAGTAAAGTCAGGGCCGGGGGTGGTGGGGGAGGTGTTGTTATTGCTGGAATTAATTTGGACAGGGAACAGGGCCTGCAGTTTACAGACAATGGAATGGACAGGGACAGGAGCAAATTGTCCCGATAGAAAAAAAACCTGCTCTTGTGCAGTGGCAGAGGGAGGCCAACAGGGGGTGGCATTGTATCACTTTGAACACAATGGGGTCAGACACAGACACAGTGAGAGTCAGAAAGGCTGGGGTGAGCTGAAAGTGGGGATAAAAGGATCCTTCTCAGGATGTAATCACACATTGGCATTTCCCAGGTGGGGGCGTGATGCTATGATAACCAACATCGGGAAGCAATGGTGGTGGAAGGGCATGGGCAGAGATTTCACTCGATTCTGTCACCGCTGTGTGACGTGTGCCCAGTACAACCCAGGCTGGCCCATTAAAATTAGAATGGGGCCCCAGCCACACCCAAAGGGACTCTGGGGGCAGTTACAGATAGAGTTTATGGGACCTCTTCCCCAACCCATGGGAAGATGGATTGTCTTGTGATCATTGACCAATTTACCAGGTGGGTCGGGGCCTACCCTACCCAGAACTGATCAGCTAACGCTGTGGCAAGGGTTGTAGCTGAGGATGGGATTCCCAGGTAGGGGGAGGGGGAGTGCCATCCCAGATGGACTTCAACCGTGGACCCATTTCACTGGAAGTGTTTTAAAAACCACGTGTCAGCTGTTGGACATTCAACTGAAATCTCACACACCCGCCCATCCACAAAGTTCAGGCATGGTGGAGTGAATGAATAGAACGCTTAAACCCTCTCTTGGTAAGGCCATGCAGGACTTTGACAAACGCTGGCTTGAGGTCCTGCCTGCTAAACTCGTGACTCCCATCCACCACAAGCCGGTAGAATGGTTTAACCCCTTACAAGTCGATGACAGGTCGGGCAATGTAACTGCCCGATTCCATCATCATGGGAGGGTTCCGATGCTGGCCCTCGCTGCGATAGAATACATCGCTATGTGCTCGAACTGAGCACCCAGCTGAAGGAGATGTGGAAAACAGTTCGGGACAAACAGGAAGGTGAGGGAGGGATGAACAGAGGCAATTAGAGGATTGTGTGGAGGTCCCATCGGTGGGTAGGAAGGTTATGGTTAAGACTCTCCCCGTTAAACCAGGCTTCGCCCCTCAGTAGAATGGTCCCTCTGAGGTTATCATTAGTGGTGACACACCCACCTGTATTGACATGTGAGGGAAGGGGGAGTCTGGAAACACTGGTCACAACTGAAGAGATATCCAGACACTGGTTGATCATCCTCACCCTCTGCTTTCTTTTCAGACTGACTCCTCTCGAGACCTGCTTACGATGTCCGTGTGTGTGCGCAGTTGCTGTGAACGGTCCAAGAGCGTGGGCTGTTGTGTGCGGGCAGTACAGCCTTTGGACCATTGTATAACTCCGTTCGGGAAGCTCCGGGATGTTCCTGTTTATTGTTGCCTTCACCCTTTGCCTGGTAGCCACTGGGGGGCAGCACCAAATGAATTGTGCCACCCTCAGTCCTGCTTCCCGGAGGAGGCGCGGGGTTCCATGTTAATACATACCTAACCATGTTCTATCAGCACACACAGCAAAATAACATCTCGAAATGCTGGGTGTGTACTCGAATCCCTGCACACCCTATTGGGGGGATTCCCCTGAGTCCCATTCCGTTTAATAAATCCAAAACGGTGGAATGGTGATTGGACCAGAACAGATCCTCACATTTATCCATTTGGGGGATGGGCGGGGGTTAGGTCTGACAGAGAATCTCCCCGGTCATTCATGTGAGGCCCTGACCAGACCATTTCTGCTGGCAATGATGAGGTTACCTGGGAGACCACAGGTTATAACATGCAAAACTATAAAGGTTGGTTCCGGCCTCACTACATCCTTTAACATACACCCCTCTGGCTCTGACCCTCACAAACACCGCGGGTGAAGGAACGCCCACGGGGGCGATTTGTTTTAATTCCACATCAGGGTGGAATGCCGGAACCAGCAAATGTTCCCGTTCTCTGCTCCTTACCCCGTCCGCCCGCCGATTGTTTCTTTCTGGAATATTCTGAGCCTTGAGGTTGTCAGGCATGACGACAGGGAAAACGTACAAAACCATTTGGACTTCAATTCCGACTGATTACCTGAGGCCTTACAATGAGAATTACTCTGACCGTGCTGTCAAGGCCTACCCTTGGCTCCCTCCATATTGGGACTGAGACAAGGTGGGTGTAGGGGAAATGAGGAAACTGGAGTTTTCTCCAGTTTTCTCCAGTTTCCTCATTTCCTCTCCCCCCACCTTGTCTTATTCCCAACCCTCGAACTCAGCACCAAATTCCTAACCTGCAATCTTCTTCTGACTTCTCCGACCCATCCCCTCTCCGGCCTATCACCCTCACCTTAACCTCCTTCCACCAATCGCATTTCCAACTCCCCTCCCCCAAGTCCTTCCTCCCTACCTTTTATCTTAGCCTGCTTGGCACACTTTCCTCATTCCTGAAGAAGGGCTCATGCCCGAAACGTCGATTCTCCTGCTCCTTGGTTGCTGTCTGACCTGCTGCGCTTTTCCAGCAACACATTTTCAGCTCTGATCTCCAGCATCTGCAGTCCTCACTTTCTCCTATTTGCGAGTGGCACAAGGTGGCCCCTGTGCTGTTATTGGGGCCTAGTGCGGCAGATACATTCCGAATACCTCAGACAATATAACTGACCAAGCGGATCACATCCGCCTGGAGGCTGATAATATCCAGCAGGAAGGGAAACAGTTTCATGATTATAATCCTACCCCACTGATTATTACTGGATGGTGGTGGTCTGTTCATCATGCTCCTGCATGTCTCGGACCACAAGGGGGGAACTGAAAACAGGAACAAACTAAACAAGAAATACTTACAGAACACAATGGCGATCTCTGTGTGTGCATGTACAGAACACAAGAAACCATCTTTCGCGGTCTTTTGTTGGACGTGCCATCCAGACTATAAAAACTGCTGTACCTGATGTTCAAGGAGGGACGGCCTGGTCAAGTTCCACAGTTAGGGGCACAATCACGCTGCCCCTCCCAATAGGTTTTGATTTATAAATTTGATTTACTTCCTTCTAAATTTGAATTTTCTTAATTTTGGTACAACACTACCCAATCAATTAACACCCTTGTTGAATGTTCCCCAAATGCAGGAATTGATATTAAAGTTGCTGGCTTTATCACTGCCTGAAAGTTTCCAATTTCCTGACACATATGAAATATCCTCCAAAATTCAACTACATCTTTATACAGTTCAGGCCAATAAAAATGTTCTTGGATTTTGACATGAGTTCTCCTTACTCCCAAATAACCACCTCCTGCTAATTTATATTCACAACATTTCCTTTCCACATCCCGTCAGGAATACAACTTGATAACCTGCTGCCCATTTCCCATCCGCCTGAATGTGTGATGGTCTCCATTTCCTCAGGAAGGCCTCATTTATAAGGTAGCAACATTCTGGGGTCTCTACAGATTCTGTGTTCTATATTCGATATTCTAATCGCTGGCTAATGAAGACTAGCATCCCGTATGCCTTCTTAACCATCCTGTCTACCTGTGCTAACAGCTTCAGCGATCCAAGCTCCCTTTGATCCTCAGTACTCCCCTCGGACCTACTATTTATTTGGCCCCACCAGACTGTTCCACCATTCACGGGAACGTGGCTGATCCAACATTCCTTACGGCTACGTTCCTGCCTTTTCCCTTTAATCTTCGATTCCCCAACTGGTCAAGGATCTATCTCTGATGGAGATAAACTTAAAGCATTAGCCTGCCCTCTCTCCATGGATGCTGCCTGACTGCTGTGATTTCCAGCATTTTTTGTTTTCAGTATAGATCCCAGCATCTGCAGTAATTAGCTCCGACAAGGATCCAACTCTCTCATTCTTAAATATACGCAGGGTCTCTGCTCCCACAGCTCTCCCTGTGGCTGTCCCATCTTATTCACTTTCCTCATTCCTGAAGAAGGGCTCATGCCCGAAACGTCGATTTTCCTGTTCCTTGGATGCTGCCTGACATGCTACATTTTTCCAGCAAGACATTTTCAGCTCTGATCTCCAGCATCTGCAGTCCTCACTTTCTCCTATCTTATTCATCACCCATAAAACAAATCTTAATTTCTCATTTATTACCTCAGCTCGGAGTGTACGATCTGCTTTTGCAATTTTGGGACAGAATTAGTCCTTGTCTTATTACCATTATCTGAATTGCATAATGACCAAAGTTTTACATCAGGTGCCAATCTATTATCATTATCTATTCTTTGACACTTATTTACCTGATGCTCAATTTCAATTTTTAGTTGATGTTCCTAATCCTAAATTCTACTGTCAATATCAACCATTATTACTTTGTACATCAGATGTGGGGGATCTCTGACTAAAATAGCATTTCTGGCCCATCCCTAACATCCCCAGTGAAGACCGTGATGTGCTGATCAGATTTATTGCTGTTTCTGCATTTACCTGCATGCACTTTGTCTTA
Source organism: Hemiscyllium ocellatum (assembly GCF_020745735.1). Taxonomy (NCBI): domain Eukaryota; kingdom Metazoa; phylum Chordata; class Chondrichthyes; order Orectolobiformes; family Hemiscylliidae; genus Hemiscyllium; species Hemiscyllium ocellatum. The sequence continues at coordinate 13,562,504 of NC_083444.1, forward strand.
TTCACTCGCGGGACGTGAGCATCGCTGGTCCAGACCTGGCTGGGAACGCTGCCTGTTCCCAGTTGCTCCTCCATAATGTGTGGGGGTGAGCTGCCTTGTTGAACCACTGCAGTCTGTGTGGTGTAGGTAGACCCACAATGCTGTCAGGGAGGGAGCTCCAGGATTCTGACCCAGTGAAGGGACGGTGATATATTTCTAAGTCAGGATGGTGAGTGGCTTTGCGGTGAATGTGCAGGGATTTCCGTTCTCATCTATCTGCTGCTCTTGTCCTTCTGGATGGTAGAGTTTGTGGGTTCGGAAGATGCTGTCTGAGGGCCTTTGGTGAACTTCTGTAGCGCATCTTGTAGGTGGTCCACACTGCTGCTGCTGAGAAACAGTGGTGGAGGGAATGGGTGTTTGTGGATGTGGTGCCAACTAAGCAGCTGCTTTGTCCTGGTTTCTGCCACCAGAGAAAAATAACATCCAGGATGAAGCAGCCGCTTGGTTGGCATCATATCCCCAGACATCCCCTCCCTCCATCACTGACACTCAGTAGTAGCAGTGTTCACCAACTACATGGTGCACTGCAGAAATTCACCAAAGATCCTCAGACAGCACCTTCTAAACCCACGAGCACTTCCACCTCAAAGGACAAGGGCAGCAGATCGATGGGAACATCATCCCCTTCAAATTCCCCTCTGAGTCACTCACCATCCTGATTTAGAAATATATTGTTATTCCATCAGTGTTAAAGGCAGCTCAGCATTACCTTCTCAGGGGCAATTCGGCATGGGGAATCACTACAGACTCAGTCAGTGCTACCCACATCCCACGAGGGAATAAAACAAAATCATTTCATGGTTTGGAAACAGTCGAACCCTCCTGTGGGCTTCACGGGGAGTTTTATTTATTCACAACACAAGGAATCCGTGTCACCAGGTATTTTGCTGCGTTACTGATCTTTGCTCTGAACTGAGACAATGTTGCTGCATAAATAAATGTGTTTGTGCAACAGCTTAGGTTCCGCAGCATGTAACCAACATCACTGAAGTGTTCTAGAAAAGGCAAGTTGTCAGGATTGATTCCTTGAATGATATAATATAAGAAAAACACAACAACAGTTAACCAGAGGACTATGAAGCTCCCAGAGATGATGAAGAGTAAAATCACAGCCTTCCTTCTGCTCTCCATCTCTGGGTCTCTGTGATTCTCTCCTTTGCTCTCACCCTTCAGCCTCTTCCGGACTCGACTGGTCACTAAAATGTGTCTGACTGTCAGAGCATTGAGCAGCAGAATTAAAGCGAATGGCAGTAAAGGGGTTAAAACTGTATCGAGCCAATCTAATACCATCCACCAAGTCTCAGTAAGGTAGCTTAGCTTTGTTTTACAGTAGAATGGCACATTGTTGATTATCCTCACAGGCTCATATTCAAAATAGAAGGGGATGTTTTTCAGACAGAACAGAGTGCAGATTGTTGCCAGAACCACAGTCGCAGCTTTCTCAGTGCAATACTTTGTTCTCAGCTTCTGACAACAAATGGTCACAAATCGGTCAAAGGAGAAAGTGACGGTGAACCAGACAGAGCAGTCCCTGGCTGCACGAGACAGTGCCCCAATAACACTGCACACAGGAGTGATGTTCAGAAAAGACTGTGAGAAATAATAGAAAGGTAATCTCCACAGTATAACCTCAGTAATAATGACCATCAGATCGGCAGCTGCCATAAATACCAGGTAACGAGTAGTGCAAGGGGAAACACCACAGTTTTGCCTGGAAAGGACTGTAACTGCTAGCAAATTTACTGTGGGAGACAAATGGGAAAAGAAACAACAAATTATTGATCAGAAATATGCCCTCCCCATTCCAGAGAGCAACAACAAGGTTTTACCAACAAATTCCCATGCACTGTGTGACTGGGAGTGGTTGGGTGTGAGTGAGTTTGAGTATCAGATTTGAAGACTCACTCCAGATTGTCCTCCAGCCCAGTCAGTCTCGAGATTCTAGAGTTTAGATAGCTATTGAGCTCATAATTCCTCCTAGGAGAGCAGAAGGAAGTTGATGATTTACTTTGGTTGCATGGTAAGGTACAGAACCCCAGTAGAATCCTCAATCCCAAGTCAGATATAGGACTAGCAATTGGACTGTCAATAATCCAAACTCTTCCCTTTTCCAGAGAAACAGTTATCCCCTGATCCTGTCATTAGACTTAATCCTGTGGGATATAGGTAAATTAATGTTACTTCTGCAATTCTGCAATTATGAATGAACTCACACCAGTGTGTAATTGTTTCAGCCAAGAGCTGAGTCAACAAGAATGGAAACTGTGTGGAGGAAATGCATATTTTTTTGTATTAGCTAAAAATGCATGCAAGAAAGAAATGGGACTGTAAGACAATGGTAAGATGCTGTCAAGAGATGCAGTTAAACTAAATATGCCTGTAAAAAGAGTAGGTATGAACATCTGTTTCCCACTTTTACAGAAACACAGGAACAAACCCCAATTAAAAGGACTTAATGTTAAGATGCTGAGAGGGGCAGCACAGATGGAGGGAGTAGATAATGGTAAGGCAAGGATGTCCCCATAGCAGGATGAGGTCAAATGGCCTTGTGAGAACAGGAATAAGCATTTTGTCACAGACAAGGCCGGATAAGACAAGAGATAAACAGGAGTAATGGGTACCGGTCTTAGGGAAGTGGAGGATATAAACAGGGGGGAAACAATGAAGTAAGAAAAAATATGTAGGAACCAAATTATATAAATATTGAGTATTTGTTGAATTCAGTGTGTTTTGTCCCTGCCTTGTGGACATCACACCCACTTGCAAGTGTGAAATAAATGACACAATTGATTCAGATCTTGTCTTGGACTGAAATTATTGAAGTGAGTGAGCTTTGTTTGTCACGATCCTGATCAGAGCCATGGCAGGATTATAAAACAGGTCACCAGAACCTGTGTGAGATTTCAAACACAACTACACCATGTATCTTAAACAAGGGCAGTACAGCAGAACATGCAGGACTCCCTTCATGACAATGTGGGAGTTTTAGGTTTACTGTAATATTTACACTGCAAACCTACCCACCAACATCTCAATGTGGAAGGACCAGGAGGGCAATCTGTCAAAATGTCAATCTCCTGACCAAAGATTGTGAGGAGGGAATTTCGGGAAGCGATGGTAGATGAAGCTTTACAAATCAGAACAAGGCACAAATTCTTCAATTCCTTTGCTTTGCCAAAAAAAAACAATCTGAGATTGAAAATACCCAACTGATGCAGCATCCATGACTGTGTGTGTGTAAGAGAGTTCCAAACCTTTCCCACCCTCTGTGCACAGAAGAGCTTTCTGACATCTCTCCTGAACACTCTCAGCCCCATTCACAGACTATGATCCTTTGTTCTCAATTGGCAACCATAGAAATAGTTCATGTTTTCCGTTTAATATTTTGTTGGACTTCACTCAGATCATCCCTTAACCTACAAAATTCTCGATCATTTACGTAATGAAATCAGAAGAAACGCAGCAGGTCTAGAGCATCTGTGGGAGAGAGCACAGAGTTCGGGTCGAGTGACCCTTCTTCAGAACTAACCTGCCTGATCTCTCCTCATACCTTGAAGCCATATCAAACTGGAACAGATGACACAACACTGAGAACAGAAAATGCTGCAGCAGCAGTGAGGTTGGGAGTCTCTGTCAGTGTCGGATTGTACCGAGAATGCTGCTCAGTGAATTGCTGTCACTGTCCCGGTGCCTGGATAAGGGTGACCAGTCAGTGAGCTGGAGACGTTATTGTTCAAACGGTAAAACCAGAGAGCAGATCAGCAGCAGATTAAAACAAGTTCAATTGTCATAGCGCCATACCTGGGATGCCAGTAAAAGCAAGGATGGTGTAGAACACTTTCTGCACGTGATCAATAGGTCGATGCATTTTTCTGTGTGAGGTGATCTGTCCCTTCAGGCAGCTGACAAGCTCCTTGTTTGAGACTCTGAGCTGATGCATTCCCAGAGACGCTGCCTTATACTGTGTGGGAGCTCCTTGGGGAGATCGAGGTGACAGCATTGCTCGGCTTTGTTGCTGTTTTTCACATTTCTGGAAATGAACAAACCCATTACAATAACAAGTGTAATCCTGATTACAGAGGGGGGTTACGTGATAATGAAATAACAAAACCAGAATCTGGAATCTACCAGCAATAACACTGTCCACCCAAACACCATGAGCCCCATCCTGAGATCACACCTTATTTCATGATGTGAAGATGCTGGGGTGGGACTGGGGTGGACACGTTCAACCTGTTGGACTGGAACCTGGTGTTGTGTGATTTTTGACAATTATTTCAACTGATGCTGCATCGAGACAGTTCATTCCAAGTGTGAAAATATGTCTCCGAGCTGTCCTTCTGTCCTCTCAGGTAGGAGCTGCCCTCTTTAAACAAGAACATTTCACTCACTGTGTCTTCTCACACACTGAATGTGTACATTACTGCGAGGTCAGCATTTATTCCCCATTCCCAATTTTCCAGGATCTGGAGTCATATGAAGGTCCAAGTAAGGACAGCATACTGCCTTTCCTGAGGGAAAGGGTCTCAGTGAACAAGATGGACCTCCAACAATGGGGACATCACTGACCTCTCCCTTACTGTTACTGTCCATCAGATACATCACTGACCTCCCTCTGATCATTGCACCTTATGCGGCCAACAAGGAAGGCAAATGGAGTTTTGACATTTATTATAATCAGATTAGATTATAAAGGTCTGGGAGTGTTGCTGCAAGTGTAGAAGGCAGGACAACAATCTCAGCTGGAGCTTTGCAATCAATTTTGGGATATAATTGCTTTGGAGACAGCTCATTGGAAGTCCATGCGATAATTCCAGAGATGAAGATGACGTCTAATTCTTCCTTAAAATAAGTTTGACAACTCCAATGGGAATGATCTGAATGAATGTGCCCAGGTGTCACCAATACTGAAATGGTCAAATCAGTACAAACATGAGCCAATCCCAATGTACACAGTCCCTTCTTTATCAGGAAACATGTTACAATACCCTTAAATTACAGGCATGCTATCTGTAATCCTACTGGCGCTTTAAGTCCTGAGTCGCTTGGAGATATACGCAGTCTCTCTCTCTCTGCTTCTCTCTCTGTCTGTCTCTCTCTCTCTATCTTTCTGTCTCTCTGTCTCTCTCGCTCTGTCTCTCTCTCTGTCTGGCCCTCTCTCTCTCTCACTCTGTCCATCAGGAGGATACTAAAGAATTGGTGCAAGGGGCAGGGATTCAGAGTTGGAGATCATTCGGATCTTTTCTGGGGCAGTGGTGACCTGTCTAAGAGGGACGGGTTACACCTGAACTGGAAGGGGACCAATATCTTGGCAGCCAGGTTTGCTCATGCTCCTAGGGAGGGTTTAAACTAGATTGGCAGGGGGGTGGGATCCTCAACAGTAGGGAGGCAAATGTGAGGTTCAAGGAGATACAGTAATCAGAAAGAGGAATTTGAAGAGACAGGTCTGACAGGAACATGACAGGGAGCGAGGAATACCTATTGGATTAAATTGCATCTACTTCCATGCAAGAGGGCTGACCGGGAAGGCTGATGAACTCAGGGAGTGGATAGGTACGTGAGGCTGGTAGATTGTACCCGTTACAGAAACATGGCTCAGGGAGGGACAGGACTGGCAGATTAACGTACCAGGGTACAGGAGCTTCAGGTGGGACAGAGAGGGTAGAGGGACGGGAGGGAAGATACCTTTTTGATTAAGCCGAGTATCACAGCAGTCAACAGAGATGAAATAACTGAAGGGTCATCCAGTGAGGCTTTGTGGGTGGTGCTATGAAATCAGAAGGGGATGGTGATGTTATTGAGGTTGCACTATAGGACCCCAAACAGTCAACGGGAATTGAAGGAACAAATATGCAGGGAGACTGGGGAGACTTGCAGGAGCAATAGAGTTGTCATAGATTTTAATTTTCTATCATAGACTGGGAATGCCATAGCGATAAGGGCTGAGATGTGGAGGAAATTGTTTAGTACATTCAGGAAGGTTTCCCCAAGCAGTATATCGTGGGTTCTACTCAAGAAGGGACAAACCTCGATCTCCTCTTGGGAAATGGGGCAGGACAGGTCACAGAGGGGACACAGAGCATAGAACAGTAGGGGAACACTTTGTGACCAGTGGCCATGGTTCTATTCATTTCACAATAGTTATGCAGAGGGACCAAACTGATCCACAGGTTCAAGTTCTGAATTGGACGAAGGTGAAGTTTGATGGAATTAGACAAGAGCTTACAGGGGTTGATTGGAGCAGTTTGTTTGCAGGTTCAGGAAACTCCGGCAAGTGGGAGGCTTTTAAAAGGGAGATTGCTGGAGTACAAGGTGCGTATGTTCCTGTGAGGGTGAAAGGATTGGGTGGCAGGAATAGGGAATCCTGGATGACAAAAGTTATTGAGGCTTTCACCTGGAAAAATGTCAGCATGGCTCAGACACAGGCATCTGGGATCTCGAGAATCCCTGGAGGTACATGGAGGATATAGGAATTTACTGGAGAAGGTGGATAAATCTCCTGGTCCTGACAAATATATATATAAACACTGCGAGAGGTGGGACAAGAAAGTGCAGGGGCTGTAGCTGATAATTTTGCATCATCGTTAGCTACGGGTGAGGTCATTGAAAACTAGAGGGTAGCGAATATTGTGCCATTATTCAAGAACAGCTACAAAGATGGACATGTGAACTACCAACCAGTAAATCTAACACCTGTGGTGGGTAAGTTACTTGAGAAAACTCTGAGAGATAAGAAATACATGCGTTTGGAAAATCAGGGTTTGATTTGGAGTAGTGAGCACGGCTTTGTGAATGGGAGACCGTGCCTCACAGATTTGTTAGAGTTCTTTGATGAAGTGACCAGGAAAGTTGACAAGGGCAGGACAGAAGACGTAGTCCATATGGATTTCAGTAAGGCCTTTGATAAGGTTCCACAAGGGAGGGTGCTCTGGAAGATTATATCGTATAAAATCCGGGGTAGCTGGATACACAATTGGCTTGATGGCAGGAAGCAAAGAGTAATAGTGGAAGGATGCTTGTCAGACTGGAGTACCTCAGGGGTCGGAGCTGGGCCCATTGCTGTTTGTTATTGATATCAATGTTTTGGATGAGAATGTACAAGGGCATGATTAGTAAGTTTACTGATGACACTAAAATAGGCAGATTCATGGACAGTGAGGACGATTATCAGAAATTGCAGCAGGACCTTGATCAGCTGGGGAGGTGGGCTGAGAAATGGCAAATGGAGTTTAATGTTGATAACTATGAGATCTTGCCTTTTGGAAAATCAAATCATGGGAGGAGTTTCATTGTGGGTGGTATGGCCTGAAGGAGTGTAGTGGGAGAGAGAGACCGTGGAGTTGAGGTGCACAGTTCTCCCTAAGTGGAGTCCTAGTTAGACAGGGCAGGGAAGAAGGCTTTTGGCACACTGGCCTTCATCAGTCAGGGCACTGAGTATAGAGTTTCGGAAGTTATGTTGCAGTTATACAGGAAGTTGGTGAGGTCACACTTGGAGTGTTGTGTTCAGTTTTGCTCACCTTGCTATTGGAAGGATGTTATTAAACTCGAAAGAGTGCAGAAGAAATTTACAAGGATGTTGCCTGGACTCAGCAGTCAGAGTTTTCAGGAGAGTTTGGACAGGCTAAACCTTTATTCTTTAAAGCATTGCAGAGTGGGGTGGTGGTGAACTTGTACAGATGTATAAGATCAGCATGGACTGGGTCAATGCACACAGTCTCGTTTACATCACTCTGGGGAGAGGGGGATGTGAGTGCGTGAGAGAGAGTGTATATGTGTGTGGGTGAGTGTAAAAGGATACAAGTCTGTGAGAGAGTGCATGTGTGTGTGTGAGTGTGTGTGTAGGAGATCGTGCCTGCGTGTATTTGTGTGTAGGGGCATGTGTGTGTCAGAGTACGTGAGTGCATGTGTGTGTGTCGGAGTGTATGTGTGTAGTAGTGTTTGTGTGTGAGTGCGCGTGTGTTTGTGTACAACTGTGTGTGTACATAGGAGTGTGTGCGTGTTTGTGTGTGCGTGTGTGTGTAGGAGTGTCTGTGCATGTTCAGTTTAGTTCAGAAGAATATGAGCCAAGCGCAGGGTAGTGGGGTTAGAGGGGATGAACATTTTGATTGGCACGGACCAGTTTGGGACAAAGGCCCTGTCTCTGTGCTGTCGGACTCTATGATTCAATGTATTGAATTTGAGAAAAAGAACCAGTTAATTGGAACACATTAAGGCCAGCAGCATGAACCATCTGTCACAGCTGCAGCACATGGGCTGGAGGGTGACATATAGACACTGCCCTGGCTCGGGGGGAAGAGTCGTTGGATAATTTGCACCAAGAGGCCGTCACAACTTGGAGGGTTGGATTGTCTGATTTTGGTCAGTGCTCAGAGACAGGAGAGTGTGATTACGAGTGAGGTATGGACAGGGACACAGACTGCCGCAGAACAGGAGGCTCATTTTTTGGCAAGAGTAACGACTGTAACACCAGAGGAACCGGAAGCCAATCAAGTGGGAGAAACTGAGAGCACTGGAATTGTAGTCGGGATCTCACAGGGATCGTCACTGAACGTTAGTCCAGGAGGCTGTGTTGCTTTCCCATGCTGGGGTTCAGGGTCTACGGTCAGGGCTAAAGACAAGTCTGCAATGGGATCGGTAGGATCCACGTAGGTATAAGCAACATATACCAGGCAAGAAACAAGGTTCAACCTGGTCACTGTCAGGAGCTCAGTGTCGGATAAAGAAGCTGAAACCTCAGCCATCTGGATTAATATCGATGCCAAGAGTTAATTGGCACAGAGCCAATCAGATTAGGGAGAGCCATTGATGGCTCAAAGACTGGTGTGGGAGAGTTGGTTTCTGACTCTCTCATCACAGATGCTACCAGACCTACTGAGGTTATATTTCAAATTCCCAGTGACTGCAGTATCTGCTCTGTAGTTCGATTGATGTTCCCTCTCTTTGGCCTATTACGCCAGACTCCATGACTCAATCGTTAACTCTGTTCAATTCCATCCTCCACTTTCTGCTATTTCCTACAAACGTTAAGAATGGGCTGCCTGGGCCCCAATGCTGTTGGCTGGTATCAACCTCACGATCTCTGCCAAATCCAAAATTGTTTCAAAGAAAATGGGGACATTTTTTCTCGGTATTGAATGTCAAATGCATTCACATATAAATATATATAAAACAAGAATAAAATGCTGAGCCTTGCAATAAAAACAACATGGCTTCCACTCTGCTGTCTGCCAGTTACAGTGATTTATGATCACAGCACGTTTCTGTCCGAATACAGTCTTTCTCCATGGTGACCTTCTGCAATTTATTACAATCACTTCAGTTTTTAACCAGCCTCTCAGGTAATAATTTGTGAAACACTTGGCACAGCCGTACCTTCATCAATCATTTATTTTCTTTCATCAGGCACAGGCACATTAGTTTAATTTGAAATCCACACTGACTCTCCTTAAACATATCCACCCTCCCCAATTGGGTTTGTGTTGATCTGCTCCAGGTTATTCCAAGTGTACACAGCCCTGGTGTTAAACTGACCTGCCTGTATTCTCTGGAATGTACTCTTGTACTATTGAGAAAGGTGTCCCATTCTCCAGTTTGTATGGTGTGGCACGGGGACTGGGTTGAGCTGCCGTTTGTGGTTTTATGAAGCAGAAAAGAAAAATTCAAAATGTTTCTATCTGAAAGAGTTAAGCATGGAATTGTCCAGAGTTTGCTGGCAGTTTGGGAGATTGGAAAAGATATAAAGAAAACCAACAAAGAAATATTGAGAGATTAATAGGAAGGGAAAAATTTCTAGTAGTATCATAAGTTTTCGCAAGTGCATCTATAAATGGTTAAAAAAGAAAGGAGTCAAGAAAGTGAACAAGGTAAAAACAATGACTGCAGATGTTGAAAACGTCGCTTTCGCTGCACTTTGGATGCTGCCTGAACTGCTGTGCTCTTCCAGCATCACTAATCCAGAATCAAGAAAGTGAACGTTGATGCATCAAAAAGTGAGGCTGGGGAAAGAAGGAGGAGGGAAAGGAATTGGACAATCATTTTGCCTTCAGCAAAAGCAACAATTGGTGGAAGAACTCAGCAGGTCTGGCAGCATCTGTGGAGGGAAAGCAGAGTTAACAGTCGCGTGGAGAAAGTGGTATGTAAATGCTGGTCTTCATTTTAGGGAGAAATGTTCGACCCAGTAATAGTCACAAATCAGGAAATGTCATGTAGAGAGGAATTAAAGATATTTTCAATAAAGATATTTGGAATTGTGGACTGAAAATTCCCAGGATCCAGATGGACGCCATCCTTTGGGTCAAATAGAAGTGAGGTAGTTGGCACATTGGCTCTCATTTACCAACATTCCATTGATTCGGACCCAGTTCCATTAGATTGGAATGTAATAAATACAATGCTTACGGTGTGTGGAATCCCTTCAGTGTGGAATCAGGCCATTCAGCCTACTGAGTCCACACCGACCCTCTGAAGAGAATCCCATTTATACCCACTCCCTACTCGAACTCTGTATCCCTGCATTTCCCATGGCTAATCCACCTAGACACTATGGGGCAATTTAGCATGGCCAATCCACCCGAACCTGCACATCTTTAGACTGTGAGAGGAAACCAGAGCGCCCAGAGGAAACACACACAGACACGGGGAGAATATGCAAACTGCACACAGATGGTACGCAGAGAGTTGGAATTAATCCAGGGTCCCTGGCACTGCGAGGCAACAGTGCTAACCACCGAGCCACTGTATTACCTCAGAGTAGAGCTCTGAGGTGCAGAGGGATCTGGGTGTACGAGTGCATGAATTACAGAAGGTTAATATTGCCGGTACAAGTAATCAGGGAAACCCATAGGATATTATTATTTAGGGAACTGAATACAAAAGTAGAGAGGTTTCCTTTCAATTATATAGGGGACTGGAGTAGAGTCATAGGGATCTGCAGCTCAGAAAAAGGCCCTTCGGCCCATCACATCCCAGTGAAACACAACCACCATTCTCATTCCTATTCTTATCCCATTTCCAATACCTGGCCCATAATGTTGTATGGTTTAGCATCACATGTAGTGGGGATTTCTTCCTCTTTGTGTCTCATAGGCAGTGATTTTGAGATTCCCACCACCCTCATGTTTTGCTCACATCCCCTCGAAACCTTCTGTCCCTGATGTCATCAGAGAAAATGTCGGACAAGCTGGGTCAGTGTCCACTGAGGTTCAGAACAATCCGAGGCTACGTGATTGAAACACATAAAGTTCACGAGGATTCAGGATGGATGTGGAGAGGGTAGTATTTCCTCCTGGGGGAGAATTCAGAACTTGGGAGGTCTTTGTTCAAACTGAATCATTGACCCTTTATCATAGAGATAAGGAGTTTGTTTTTCTCTCAGTGGGATTGTTTGCCTTTGAAACTGTATTCCTCAAACTGTTGTCAAAACATAGAAACCTAGAAAATAGCAACAGGAGTAGGCGATTCAGCCCTTCCATCCTGCTCTCCTATCACATACGATCATGGTTGATCATCCAATTCAGTCCCCATTCCCACTTTCTCCCCTACACCCGAAGCACTCTATCTAACACCTTCTTCAAAGTTTTGGAAGCAATGTCTTGGAATATTTTTAAGCAGAGTTGAATAGATTCTTGATAAACAAGGGGTGGGTGTTCGGTTTATTGGGGGTTGAATGGGAATGGTGTTCAGGTTCCTGTTGGATGCTATGATCCCATGAAGTGGCAGAACAGACTCAAGGAGATGAATGGCCTACTCCTGCTCCTAACCCATCTGCTGCCTTCCCCTATGTGTGTATATAATGGGGGGAGCCAGGGCTCTCTTCCAGGACCTGGGGCTTTCCTGATGAATATCAGTGACACAGATCTGAATGTACGAGACACAGTTTCAACTTTTGTGGACGAGACGATTCTTTCAGAGTATTGTAAAGTGTTGATGGTGGGAGTGTTAACCGTCCAAAGGACAAAGGCAGAATGCATGGACACAAAAGGCAATGCTGAGAAGGGGGAATTAATCCATTTTGGCAGCAGGTGCGGGGAGAGGCAATAAAAAGAAACGGCTGCAATTCCAAGGTGTCAGAGAACTCCCGGGATCTGAGCACAAATCATTGAAGGTGGCATGGCATGTTGGGAAAGCAGTGAATAAAGTTTGCAGCATCATGTGCTTTGACATTAAGTGCGTAGGGAACAGAAAGCAAGGACTTTACAAGTAACTTGTATCAAAAACCACCTTAACTGCAGTATTGTGTCTCAATCCGGGCGAAACATCTCGGGAACAATGTGAAGTGATTTGAGAGTGTATAATGAGGTTTTTATGAGAATTGGTTCCTGGATAGATTGGGGAAGATGGAGCTATTTTCCTGGGAGCGGAGAAGTCTGGAAGGAGTTTTGATCAAGTTATTCCGAATTCAAGTGGGTTCAGGAACAGGGGAGAATAGTTGCGAACATGGTCCCCTGTAGCAGAGGAATGGAAAACAAGACCTGCCTGATATCAGAAGAGAAGGAAACTCAGTTCCACACAAGAGAACATTATTTCTACACAGCAACTGGATAGGGTGTAGATGCTGCTGCCTACAGCGTGGGATGGGCTGAGTTTACGTCTTCAGGAATGAAATGGATGTTTAACACAAGTTTGTTTTTTACAAATGCAGATCATTGAGAAAAGGTGGAAATAAGGGAGATGATGAGTTGCTGTTGGAGAGAGGGGATAAAGTAGCAATGGACCTTCTGCTGTGTCAACAGGAAAAGGCACTTCAGCCCTTCAAGTCTGTGTTGGTCATAAACTGTCAGCTAACTGTTCTGATCCTAAGTTCCACTACTTTTCCCATACACTTTAATACTTTGGCATTGCAAGTGTACATCTCAATATGTCTTCAACATTATGAGAGCACCTGCCTCTGCCCCCCTTACAGATAGTGAGTTCCAGATTCCCTCCCCATCTTGGGTGAAAAGAAAATCTTTCCTCACATCCCTTCCCAAATCTCCTGCACCTCACCTTAAATCTTCACCCCAACCCACCCCCCTCCTCTCCCTCGATCATTGATCTCTCCAAGTCTATGACTTGCTGAAAATAGAATTCAGCTTGTTGGAGGTTTTTGTCTTGTCATCAAGTCCATTCTCAAGAATACCAATTCAAGGGGAACACAAACAGTTATACTGCATGTTCTTGTGAAGGCTACATGGTGGCTTTGCCCTAAATTGGGATTCTTGCAAATGGTCCTGATGAGCGCAAGGTGAAAATCTTCAACAAACCATGACACTTTTCACCAACAAATGTAAACATCATCGAATAATGTCGAGCGAGGTGCAAAATAAATGCAGAAACTCTGCCCTGCTGGAAAGCTGAAGTAAGAAACAGAAATCCCAGAGAAACTCAGTGGGACTTGGAAAAAGTGTCATCCTGGACTCAAAACAATAACTCTGTCTCAAACTATTTCCAACCCACACTTACCAGGAACCCCAACAGCTGTGAGGAGTGGGGAATAAGAAACATAGATGTAGTCAAAAAAATATTTGTACATGCTCACAAAACGTCCCAGTGGCTGTCCGTGCCGAGCTCAGTGCACCAACCAAGACAACTGTGGGTTCACGGTCGGACAGAACTTACAGCAGGAACTCCCTCAACAGGCAATTAAGCTGCTTGTGTCTTACTGTAACGATAGAAATAGATCAGCAGAAAGTCTCAACGGACACGACTTGAAGTTAGCAAAAGCACCAATGTTTCCACATGACTAAGTTAATGAACTTAAATTTACAGCTGTGCTCTTGGTGTTCCTTCATGTGTTTTAGCTGCAAACCAAACCAGCCACACTCAGTGATCAAACTCCATTTTAATTATTGTCTTTAAAAAATAAACCTGCTTTTTGGACATGTTCTGCTCCATTGCAGGTGGGTCTTGAACCTGAACATTCCAACAACTCTCTCCCCCCTCCCTATCCAAGTAACACACACCAGCTCTCCTACCCCTCCCCATCCAATTAACTTCCACCAGCTTTCCCACCCCTCCCCATCGCAGTCACGCCCACCAACTCTCCCCCCGTCCCTAACGCAGTAACCTCCTCCAACTGTCCCATCCCTACCCATTGCAGTAACTTCCACCAACTCTCCCACCCCTCCCCATCCCAGTAACACCCACCAGATCTCTCGTCCTTCCCTATCCCCGTAACACGCACCAGCTCTCCCACCCCTCCCCATCCCAGTAACCTCCACCAGCTCTCCCACCCCTCCCCATCCCAGTAACACCCACCAGCTCTCTCACCCCTCCCCATCCTAGTAACACCCACCAGCTCTCTCACCCCTCCCCATCCCAGTAACACCCACCAGCTCTCTCATCCCTCTCCATCCCAGTAACACCCACCAGCTCTCTCCTACACTCCTAACTGTGAAACTTCCTGTCATCCCCTGTAAACTTCCACAGCTCTGTAACCTCCTCCATCCCCTGCACACCTCCTTATCTCTATATCCTCCTCCATCCCCTACAACTTTCCCTATCTCTGTCAGCCCCTCAGCCCCTACACCCCTCTCTATCTCTGTAACCTCCTCCATCCCCTACACCCCTCCCTATCTCTGTCAGCCCTTCAGCCCCTACACCCCTCCCTATCTCTGTCATCCCCTCAGCCCCTACACCCCTCCCTATCTCTGTAACCTCCTCCCTCCCCTACACCCCTCCCTATCTCTGTAACCCACTCCATCTCCTGCACCCCTCCCTATCTCTGTCAGTCCCTCAGCCCCTACCCCTCTCCATACCTCTGTAATCCTCTCCAACCCCTCACCCCACAGTCACAGCAGAATGGCCGTCTGCCTGTTTATTGTGACTATCCCTTTCCTTGTTTGATTTCGACTGGGCAGATGGAGCCAGATTCCTGGAATCCCTTTCACTCACTCTCTCACTCTCTCCTTCTCCATCTTTTCCCTCCTATGTCCCTTCAAATACTGTCATCGATTTTTAAAAAAGACACACAAAACTTTGTTTACTTTAACCCTGGAGAGCCATAACAGCTGCTAAAGAGTCAATTTAAAGTGAACCGTGAGGCTGAGTTTAAACTGTCCTCTCACCTCTTATTCCATTGTTGGCTCCCTCATGTTCACATTCACTCCTTCCCTCTCCCTCTCTCTGTCTCTCTCTCTCTCTCACACACACACACACACACACACACACTCCCTCTCTCACACTCCCTATCTCACGCACACACACTTCCTTTCTCACACTCCCTCTCTCACACTCCCTCCCTCACACTCCCCCCCACACTCCCTCTCTCACACACACACTCCCTCTCTCACATTCCCTCTCTCACATTCCCTCTCTCACACACACACACTCCCTCTCTCACACTCCCTCTCTCACACTTCCCCTCTCACTCTCCCTCTCTCACACTCCCTCTCTCACACTCCCTCTCTCACACTCTGGAGCCATCATCAAGGGATGCGAGTGCGGTGCTGTTCTGCTTGAATTCCTGGTCCAGGAGAGAAGGGTTTCTGCAGAAAATGGCCACAATCTGGTCAAAGATCTTTCTCCGAGTCTCCGGCACTGGGAAGAAGGTGAAGCCAAAGAAGCCAATCAACAGGAAGGTGAAGATAAGGAAAAGGATTGGAGCACAGAGCTCATGGCAATGGGAAAGAGGAAGAGAGAGACTTACATTGCAGTATCACCTGTCACCACCCGAGAAACTTCTTCCTTTCCTTTTCCTCTGAGGCATCAAGGTGCACAAGCTGCAACAACTTCGAGATCCCCACAGCCTTCTGGAACCTTCCTCCCCTCCCGTTCCCTCTGACTCCATTCAGAAGTTTAGTGTTCCTTGGTTTTATTGAGGAGAGCTCATAAAGGTGGAGGGGCTGAAGCGTGTAGTTTAATAATGGAAGGGGAGTGGCAAGGTCTCCCAGTTCAGGTTATTTCTAGTTTGTTTTAGCTGGAGCAATCACAAGATGTGAGAGTCCAGGGGAGTTACAAGCTTCAGGAAAGGATTCCTCTGTCTTTATCTGAAATCTCTCTCTGGGTGTGGTTCCCTCCAGCCTGGAAGAATCTGTGTTTGAATTTATCTTTTTGCAAAGGGGTATTTTATGGAATGCGACAGTCTCGGAACAGTTAATTAATAATAATTACTGTATCTGGTCGGATATAAGTTCTGAAGTCCATTTTCTTTTGTTCATGTTTCAACTGGAGCGTTTAAATAAATTCTGTTTAAAGCCGAGTGGTTTGAACAGCTGCATCACATCGATAACACACACTTCACCTCTTCCTTTAAAATAGGAAAAAGTTAGGGTACAGGCTACATTTTCAGATACTTAGAGGGGCTCTGGCCTGGTCCATGACAGCTTAGGACTGGAAACATTTATTGATTTCGCTTACAATTTCCACCAGACTCTTACCTTCACTTCATCCATCTCTGAGTCCTCCCTTCCCTTCCTTGACATCTCTGTGTCCATTTCTGGGTGCAGTATTCCAAGCTTTGGACTTGCTGGAGGCAGTATGTGTCCACCTACAGCACATGGACTGCAGGGATGAAGAAAGCAGCCCATCCCCCACCTTCTGGAGAATAACTAGGGACAGGAAATAAATGCTGCTGCACCCAGACTCACCTTCACGCCACCAGGTGCTAAAAAAGCCAGAGCATTTTTGTAAATTTCAAAAATATACTTTATTCATAAAATACTTTGATGATCTATAACCAGTGGACTTGCCATACATATATAAACATTCCATTTCTTTGCATACCGAAACAGAGTAATCGTTCCTATTTACAGGTCTGTACAATTTCATTTTTTTAGCTGAGGCGTCAGCAGAGCCCAAATGCCTTTTGTTCTTCGTTAGGCAGGCAGACGTGACACGGTGGTCTTTCCCCACCACGCCGAGGCATCGTCACATTCCAGAAGGAGGTGTGTGACAGTTCTTCCCCTCCGCAGCCGCTTCGAGGGCAGCGTGCGGTGCGGCTGAAAGTCCAGGTGTGCATAAAGGATCTCACAGGCAGAGCCCTTCTCACCACCAGCCAAGCCATGTCTTGGTGCTTGTTGGAAAGTTCTGGTGATGAGGCATTCTGCCAAATTGCTTTGACAGTCTGCTCAGGGAACCACTCAACAGGATCCGCCCTCTGCTTTTCCCGAAGGGTCTCAAGGACACTACGTGCTGACCACTTCCTGATGGACTTGTGGTCAAAGGTGTTTTTCTTCAGAAATTTCTCCACGAAGGACAGGTGGTACGGAACGGTCCAACTACTCGGAGTGTTCCACGGCAGCGAGGCCAGGCCCATTCTTCGCAACACCGGGGACAGGTAGAACCTCAGTACGTAGTGACACTTGGTGTTTGCGTACTGGGGATCCACGCACAGCTTGATGCAGCCACACACAAAGGTGGCCATCAGGGTGAGGGTGGCATTGGGAGTGTTTTTTCCCCCATTGCACCGGTCTTTGTACATGGTGTCTCTTCCGACCCGGTCCATCTTTGATCTCCACATGAAGTGGAAGATGGCCCGGGTGACTGTGGCAGCACAGGTTCTGGGGATAGGCCAGACCTGTGCCATATATAACAATACTGAGAGTACCTCACACCTGATGACCAGGTTTTTTCCCGCGATGGAGAGCAACAGTTGCTCCCATCTGCCTACTTTCTGTCTCATCTTCCTGATCCGCTCCTCCCAAGACTTGGCGCACGCCCCAGCACTCCCGAACCAAATACCCAGCACCTTCAGGTGGTCAGTCCTGACGGTGATGGGGATATAGGATTGGTCGACCCAGTTCCCGAAGAGCATGGCCTCACTCTTGCCTCGGTTTACCCTGTACAGGGAGGCGTTAATCTGCAGGCCCCCGCTGCCAGGAATAGTCACCCCTCTCAGGCTCGCATGATTCCTGATGGACTCGGCAAATGGCTCTATGCAGCACACAAACAAGGCAGGAGAGAGAGGGCAGCCCTGCCTGACTCCAGATCTGACTGGGAAGCTATCTGATTCCCACCCATTGATTGAGACTGCACTGACAATATTGGTGTAGAGCAGTCTGATCCAATTGCAGATTCTCTCCCCAAAGCCCATTTTGGAGAGAACATCTCTCATATACCTGTGTGATATCCTGTCAAAGGCTTTCTCCTGGTCCAGGCTGATCAGGCAGGCGTCCAACCCTCTGTCCTGCACGTAGGTGATCGTTTCCCTGAGGAGTGTGAGACTCTCAGCGATCTTCCTGCCCGGCACAGCACAGGTTTGGTCAGGGTGAATCACCGACCCCAGAGCAGACCTGACCCGGTTAGCGATTACCTTTGACAGGATTTTGTAATCTGCGTTCAACAGTGTGATCGGTCTCCAATTTTTGAGTTCCTCCCTCACCCCTTCCGCTTGTAGATGAGGGTGATGATGCCTTTCCTCATGGATTCACAGTACACGTCCGCTACTTTTTTTAATTTCAAAATATACTTTATTCATAAAATAAATCTTTGGTACCTGTACAATATTGTCATGTTGTTCATAGATATATGCATTGCAATAAATCTTTGGTACCTGTCATGTTATTCACAGATATACACATTGCATGTCTTAACCTTACAAAGAATAGATTGAATTAATCGAATTTACAGTTATCGGATTGACAGTCCCTTTATTAACCATCCAGTCTCTTATTATTTAGCTGTGGCTTCAGCAGAACCCACCTAGTGAGTGGGTGCCCTGTTATACGATAGCAAAGGAACCTTCTTTAACCCCCAGTTTATGGGGTTACCATTGTCCATTGGACTGTCCTGTCTCTGGGGTAGCTGTCTGCATCCCCAAGGTGAGCTCGAACTGCTGGACCTTCGCTGGGCTGAGGTAGCTATCCAGCTCCTCACTGGGGTCATTTACCCGCTCTGGTGTCATTGAGCCAAGGCAAGGGTCCGCACCGTCCAGTTCTGTGTCTGACAATGGGACTGTCAGAGGATCACAGCTTTCAGTTACCTGTAGTTGTGGGGCAGTGGGAACCCCCTGGTTCTCACTGGGTGGAGGGTGGACTTCGGGGGGGTCCGTTGTTTCCTGGTTGGAAGGAAATACCCTCCTCTTTATTTACGGTGCTCTGTCTCTTCTTCTGTTGGTGGTGACCTTCTTTGCACCCGGCTTCCCCATCCGAAGCGCTGTCTGTCTCTCCATCATGCTGCTGTCTTTTCCCCCTTTGCTGGGAGGCTTTGGGGGCCTGGCAGGATTTTCTCTTCCTGTTTTTAACAGCTATCCACTCCTCTGCCTTCTCGATTACCTCCTCCTCCATTGCTTCCATCTGCCCAGCTAGAGCTAGGATCAGCTGCTGTGTCTCCCCGCTGGCTGCTGCCTCCTCCACTCCAGCCTGTTCTTCTTTCTGGGTGCCACCAGTCTCCGTTTCCCTGCTGTCTGGGTGGACCTTGCTGGTCTTTGGGGGTCCACGGCTCACATTGCCACCTCCAGCCATCTGTGCGTAAGTGGGGCCCCCCCATCTTGGGCAGGTCTTGTACATGCGGCCCGCCTCTCCACACAGGTTGCAGCTCTTTGTTTCCTGACACTCCTTAGTCAGGTGACCCTCCTGTTTGCAATTCCTGCAGATGGTCACCTTACAATCCGCCCCCACGTGTCCCGCCTTCCTGCAGGTTCGGCACACTTTCGGCTGCCCTGCGTATGTCAGGGAGCCTCTGCTCCCTCCAATTGCGAAGCTCGAGGGTGGGTGGAGAATGTTCCCATTACCATCGACGCTCAGAGTTACCCTGACCTGCCGCTTACTGGTCCAGATCCCAAAGGGGTCGATCACATCGGTGACTTCTCCCTCAACTAGGGGTTGTACATATGGATTGTAACAACCCGACTCCTCTGTGCAGGAACCACACACAATGGAACCGCCAACAAGATGGAGAATAGCAGCACCCCCTTTCTTCTGCTTGAAGACCTTCAGGAGCTGCTCACACTGCTTCACACTCCTTCACGTCAAAATACCCTGCCCCGGGGAAATCCTGCAGGCAGTACACTTCCACAGGGGCAAACCCACAACATCCCAAAAGCACTTTCTTAATGAACAGTGTGCGATCAACTGGAGTATGACCTTACACTTTTTTCGCAGTCACCCTGACTGTGTTTCGAACCCCCTGTCCAGGGCTGCGAGTGGCTGCTGAGGCCATAGCTCCGAGGTTGGCCAGTCCCTAAATTGGTGTTAGGCCGAAGCCAGCATGAAGATCCACCAAAAGCAGGTCAGCACAACCAAACGATCCTCCAACGTCCAATCACGATCCAGCGATGATCTCCATTAGCTCTGATGACTCACAACTCGACACCTGTCCTGATAAGAACAGACACTTGATCTTAGCCAAAAGGCCAAGAAGCACTAAACATGGTATCTCCCCTGCCAGGTAAGTATCATCCACTGTTGCAAACCCACAGGACTCCAGCAAGACTTTCTTGTCCTGGGAATTAACATCTCAATGACACAGAGAGCACCCCAGGGAGCAGACTGACAGACGTTACAATGTGTCAGTGATTGCAGGGGTGGAGTCCACAAACCACTCAGTGAAGACTTTTTTTATTTCAAAAATATACTTTATTCATAAAATAATTTGATGGTCCGTACAGTTGGTCATGCCATACATATGTAAACATTTACATACAGAGATCAGAATTTATCATTTTTATGCAGGTCTGTACATTTTTCAACCATATGCCCATATAATTAGCTGAGGCGTCAGCAGAGCTCAAATGACTGCATGGGCCCCCTGTTAGACAGGCAGATGTTATACGGTGGTCTTTCCCCACCGCGCCTTGGTGGCAGCTGCCCCAAGCTTCAGCGCGTCCCTCAACACGTAGTCCTGGACCTTGGAATGTGCCAGTCTGCAACACTCAGTCAGGGTCAACTCCTTCAGCTGGAAGATCAACAGGTTTCGGACCACCCAGAGAGCGTCCTTCACCGAGTTGATGATCCTCCAGGCACAGTTGATGTTCGTCTCGGTGTGCGTCCTGGGGAACAGGCCGTAGAGCACGGAGTCCCGCGTCACGGCGCTGCTCGGGACGAACCTCGACAAACACCACTGCATTCCTCTCCAGACTTCCTCTGCATAGGCACATTCCAGAAGGAGGTGTGTGACAGTCTCTTCCCCCCCGCAGCCACTTCGAGGGCAGCGTGCGGTGCAGCTGAGAGTCCGGGCGTGCATAAAGGATCTCACAGGCAGAGCCCTTCTCACCACCAGCCAAGCCATGTCTTGGTGCTTGTTGGAAAGTTCTGACAATGAGGCATTCTGCCAAATGGCTTTGACAGTCTGCTCAGGGAACCACTCGATAGGATCTGCCCTCTCCTTTTCCAGAAGGGTCTCGAGGACACTACGTGCTGACCATGTCCTGATGGACTTGTGGTCAAAGGTGTTTTTCTTCATAAACTTCTCCATGAAGGAAGATAAATGTGGATAAAAATTATTTAGATTTATTCTTAAAATGAGCTGTTTTCTCTGTCGCTCTTGAGAACAAGCAGCTCTCCCTGTTTGGTGCATGTGTTTGTTTTGGTTAATTGCTGTCTTCTGATTTGTTTGTATTTTGATGTTGTTGTGATAGTCTGCAATGTACTGGGGATGAGTTATGGGGGGGTGCAGGGGCCACTTTTAAACTGGGATCTTGCTGTGTAATTCTGCATCAAAGTGCTCTCGCTCACCGCCCCGAACTCCCCAATTATCTTTTCTCCCTTTTATCCCAAAGAACCTTTGTTGGGAAAGCTGGAAAGTGAAGATCCAAAATAGCTGGGACCAGGAAAGCCTTGGACAAGAGCAACCTCCAGAGGGGAGCATGGGCCAGAGGCCTGAGGCCTGGTTGCCAGGCTGCAGCCTGTGGAGCCCAGGTGAGAGGTGGTCTGTTTATAACCCCGAGGTTTATTCTCCACTGCGGGGGTGGGGGGAGTGTGGAGGCCTGGTTTGTAGGGCCCTCTGGTTAATTGGGTCCTGTCAGATTGTGGCCCTGTCGTTTTTAAAATGGGTTTGAAGCCTGGGTTTAAAGTAACCAGGGTTTTGGGATTGTGACACAAACAGGTTAACCTCCAGGATCTGTGAGGCAGGACTCCCGAGGAGGGAAATAATACCCAAAATATCTGACCCTCTGTAAAGTCTTGTCACAATGTCAGAGGAATGTGGGTCATAGAGAGGGTAGGATGATAAATGAGCCATCGTTATTTAAAGTGGAGGGGAATAAAGATTACAGTATACAGGATTAAATTAGAGAGAAATACACAAAGAGAGATCTCAGAGATGAAGAGAGAGGGGACAGAGAGAGCAAGAGGTAACAGAGAGATCTCAGAGATGGAGAGTAAGCTAGGAGGAACAGAGAGAAAGAGAAGGAACACGGTGTGGGGAGTAACAGATAGAGTTATCAGAGATGGAGAGAGAGTGAGGGGGTTACAGAGAGGGGTGAACAGAAGGGCATGTTTGGAATTTGTTGAACAGTCGGGTTGGTCCCTCTGTTGTCCTGAGAACAGAATCGAACCCTTAACCAATGCCAATGACCTGTCTGATGTCACACTGCTGCAGTGGGATCTTGCTGTGTATATTTCTAGCCTCTGGTTAACTGGTCTATTGTGATTTCTTTGTGTTTCGATGTTGCTGTGATGTGATGCAATGCATTAATGATGCAATAATTAAACTGAACCAGTATCACAGTAAAGTGAGAGACTGTGGAAGGCCAAAGAGCACTGGGATCTTGCTGTGCGTTTAGTACCACTGTTGGATTTTATTTCAAATCAATTTTTATTTGTCTCTGTCAGTTCCCAGAGGAGGATATTGGATCCGGGAGCTGAACCTCAGTACGGTGCAGAGACTGAGAGAATCAAATCATTTCTGCCGCCTGGAATCGTCAGACAAGAACCAGAAACATTCAGAGAGAGAGAGAGAGAACAATCAGAAACTGGCCTGTCTCCTTGTTCATTTACACAAACACACACAGGCATTAGAATTGTGGGGTTCAGGCTGTCTCTGTAGAATATTTATCACAAGGAGCAAGTTCTGGGCTGGGGGGTTGTCAAAGGGGCAGAAAGATGGAGAGGGAGCTGCTGCACAGTCTGATCCCACAGATGTCACTGCCTCCCTCTCACTGTCCAGCTCCCACCTCTCCCTTTGTGTCCCCAGCTCACACTCTCTGTCTCTGTCTGTCCCACATCTTTCCTTCAATCCCCATCCTTCCCATCTCCTCCCTGTTCACATTCCCCTGTAGATTCCCTTCCTACAACTCTCTGGATCCTCCCTCTTTCCTGCAAGTGTTAAATTGTTCAATCTCCAACCTCCCTGCTAACCTCTCCCCACACCCCTCTCTGTGTCAGCCCTGCGGGATCTTGTTGTTCCTGCCTGAGGATCATTCTATCTGCTTCATACCATCAACCCCCCTCTCTTTCACTCGCGATCTGTTGTATCTCTCCCCTGTGGCAGCTCTTGCCTCATTCTCTCTCTCTCTCTCTCTCTCTCTGTCTCTCACCTTTGGATTTCTCTCCCTGGATTTTTACTTTCTCTCTCCCCCTCCCTCCCTGTGTTCGGCATTTCTCTCTCTCTCTGTCTCTCTCTCTGTCCTGTCTACCCCTCCCTAAGTGTTTTGTTCTCTCTGTCCTGTTCTCTCCCTGGGTTTTACACGCTCTCCTGTCTGTCCCCTGTTTCTCTCCCTGGGAGTTTCATTCCCTGGGATCTTTCTCTGTCCTTTGTTCTCTCTGCCTGGGTGTTTCTCTCTCTCTTTCCCTGGTTTCACACTGTGCCTCTCTCTCTCTCCCCATCTCTGTCCTTCTGTCTCCCCCTGGGATCTTTCTCTGTCCTTGGCTCGCTCTGTCCCCCTCCCTCAGTCTCTGTCCCTCATCTCACTCGCTTTCTCTACTCCCTTTCTCTCTGTCCCTCATTTCACTCGCTTTCTCTCCCCCTCCCTATCTGTCCCTCCCTCCCTCTGTCCTGCTGTTCCTGTCCCAGGGTAGATTTGAACTCAGTAGCACTTGGTGCTGCACATGCTGTTATCACAGTGGGATCTTGCTGTTCCCTGTGTCTCCCATTGCTGTCCCAATGGTGAGTGGGGGTGGGGATGGGGGAGAGAAAGACCCTTTCTCACTGAGGAGGGTGAAGGGGGAGCATGGGATCTTGCTGTGCATGAAAAAGCACACAGTTTATAGGCCAGTCAGTCAGTGGGCATCCTCCACGTGCCCCACCCCCTCCAGCCCAGGGGCGAGGGCCCAGTGAAGGGGGGAGGGGAGGGGAAACGGTTATTGTACACGATGGAGACACAGAGGGGGCTTTTATATCCAGTGGGGGGGGGATACAGGTAGGAATGGCAGTGGGGGCAGTATGGAGAAAGGGCAATTAGACCAGGGCAAGGTGGTGGGGGGCAAAATGTTTGGGGGAAAGTGCAAGAGTTGGGTGGGGGTAATAACTCTGGGGATGGGCAAAAATGCCAGGGCAGAAAACCGGGGGTGGGGTCAGTGGGGGAGGAAGTTGCTCAATTGGGGCAGTTTCAAAAAACTGGGGAGGAACAAAAAAAATGGAGCGGGACAAAATGAGAGAAAATATATTCCCCCCACCCCCCATTTTTGACTCCCCCAGTTCTGGGCACAATTGGCTGGGGGCAAAATTGTTGGTGGTGGGATTGTGGAGGGCAAAAGTGAGAGAGGTAAAATAGTGGGCACTGCAAGATGGGGGCATAAAATATGAGGGGTTAAAGTCAGGGCCGGGGGGGGTTTGTTATTGCTGGAGTTAATTTGGACAGGGAACAGGGCCTGCAGTTTACAGACAATGGAATGGACAGGGACAGGAGCAAATTGTCCCGAGAGAAAAAAACCTGCTCTTGTGCAGTGGCAGAAGGAGGCCAACAGGGGGTGGCATTGTATCACTTTGAACACAATGGGGTCAGACACAGACACAGTGAGAGTCAGAGAGGCTGGGGTGAGCTGAAAGTGGGGATAAAAGGATCCTTCTCAGGATGTAATTACACATTGGCATTTCCCAGGGGGTAGCCGTGATGTTATGATAACCAACATCGGGAAGCAATGGTGGTGGAAGGGCATGGGCAGAGATTTCACTCGATTCTGTCACCGCAGTGTGACGTGTGCCCAGTACAACCCAGGCTGGCCCATTAAAATTAGAATGGGGCCCCAGCCACACCCAAAGGGACTCTGGGGGCAGTTACAGATGGATTTTATGGGACCTCTTCCCCAGTCTCATGGGAAGACGGATTACCTTGTGATTATTGACCAAATTACCAGGTGGGTCGGGGCCTACCCTACCCAGAACTGATCAGCTAACGCTGTGGCAAGGGTTGTAGCTGAGGCGGGGATGCCCAGGTGGGGGAGTTGGGTGCTGTCCCAGATTGACTCCGACCGGGGAGCCATTTCACTGTAAGAGTTGTAAAAACCACATGTCAGCTGTTGGGCATTAAACTGAGATTTCACACACCCGACCATCCACAAAGTTCAGGCATGGTGAAGTGAATGAACAGACGTCTTAAACCCTCCCTTGCTAAGGCCATGCAGGACTCTGACAAACGCTGGCCTGAGGTCCTGCCTGCAAAACCCGTGATTCCAGTCCACCACAAGCCGGGATGTTCCTGTTTATTGTTGCCTTCACCCTTTGCCTGGTAGCCACTGGGGGGCAGCACCAAATGAATTGTGCCTCCCTCAGTCCTGCTCCCCGGAGTAGGCGCGGGGTTCCATGTTAATACATACCTAACCATGTTCTATCAGCACACACAGCAAAATAACATCTCGAAATGCTGGGTGTGTACTCGAATCCCTGCATACTCTATTGGGGGGATTCCCCTGAGTCCCATTCCGTTTAATAAATCCAAAACGGTGGAATGGTGATTGGACCAGAACAGATCCTCACATTTATCCATTTGGGGGATGGGCGGGGGTTAGGTCTGACAGAGAATCTCCCCGGTCATTCATGTGAGGCCCTGACCAGACCATTTCTGCTGCCAATGATGAGGTCACCTGGGAGACCACGGGTTGTAACATGCAAAACTATAAAGGTTGGTTCCAGCCTCACTACATCCTTTAAAATACACCCCTCTGGCTCTGACCCTCACAAACACCGCGGGTGAAGGAACGCCCACGGGGGCGATTTGTTTTAATTCCACATCAGAGTGGAATGCCGGAACCAGCAAATGTTCCCGTTCCCTGCTCCTTACCTCGTCCGCCCGCCGATTGTTTCTTTCTGGAATATTCTGAGCCTTGAGGTTGTCAACATGACGACAGGGAAAACATACAAAACCATTGAGACTTCAATTCCGACTGATTATCTGAGGCCTTACAATGCGAATTACTCTGACCGTGCTGTCAAGGCCTACCCTTGGCTCCCTGCATATTGGTCTGGATCTTGCTCCCTTGCCTATGTGCTACCTTTTGTTCAACATTTCAGTTCCCTCCGCGTTCATCCCAAACTGCATCCACCTCAATCCAAACGGTCCATCACTGAGACCGAGCGATTCTGTATGTTCGCCTTCCCCGCCTATGGGAGTGCTAAGGCTGCTAGGGAACTGATCAATATGGCCTCCACCTTGGAAAGGCTGGCTAATGAGACTGCCGATGGCTTTGCAGCGGTAAGCATGGCCATCTCCGAGGTGTCGGCTGAGGCCATTGCCCCCCGTACTGTTGTGTTGTCGTGCGAGTGGAGCTGAAAATGTTGCTGGAAAATCCCAGCTGGTCAGGCAGCATCCAAGGAGCAGGAGAATCGATGTTTCGGGCATGAGCCCTTTTTCCTGAAGAACAGCTCATGCCCAAATCGTCGATTCTCCTGCTCCTTGGATGCTGCCTGACCTGCTGCGCTTTTCCAGCAACACATTTTCAGCTCTGACCTCCAGCATCTGCAGTCCTCACTTTCTCCTATTTGCGAGTGGCACAAGGTGGACCCTGTGCTGTTATTGGGGCCTAGTGCAGCAGATACATTCCGAATATCTCAGACAATATAACTGACCAAGCGGATCTCATCCGCCTGGAGGCTGATAATATCCAGCAGGAAGGGAAACAGTTTCATGATTATAATCCTACCCCACTGATTATTACTGGATGGTGGTGGTCTGTTCATCATGCTCCTGCATGTCTCGGACCACAAGGGGGGAGCTGAAAACTGTCCCTCTCAATAGGTTTTGATTTAATAAATTTGATTTACTTACTTCTAAATGTGAATCTTATTAATTTTGGTACAACACTACCCAATCAATTAACACCCTTGTAAAATGTTCCCCAAATGCAGGAATTGATATTAAAGTTGCTGGCTTTATCACTGCCTGAAAGTTTCCAATTTCCTGACACAGATGAAATGTCCTCCAAAATTCGACTACGTCTTTATACAGTTCAGGCCAATAAAAATGTTATTGGATTTTGACATGAGTTCTCCTTACTCCCAAATAACCTCCTTCTGCTAATTTATATCCACAACATTTTCTTTCCACATCCCACTAGGAATACAACTTGATAACCTGCTGCCCATTTCCCATCCGCCTGAATGTGTGATGGTCTCCAATTCCTCAGGAAGGTCTCATTTATAAGATAGCAACATTCTGGGGTCTCTTCAGATTCTGTGTTCTATATTCGATATTCTAATCGCTGGCTAATGAAGACTAGCATCCCGTACGCCTTCTTAACCATCCTGTCTACCTGTGCTAACAGCTTCAGCGATCCAAGCTCCCTTTGATCCTCAGTGCTCCCCTCGGGCCTACTATTTATTTGGCCCCTCCAGCCTGTTCCACCATTCATGGGAACGTGGCTGATCCGACATTCCTCACAGCCACTTTCCTGCCTGTTCCCTGTAACACTTGATTCCCCGACTGATCTCTGATCTATTTCTAATAGAGATAAACTTAAAGCATTAGCCTGCCCTCTCTCCATGGATGGTGCCTGACTGCTGTGATTTCCAGCATTTTTTGTTTTCAGTACAGATCCCAGCTTCTGCAGTAATTAGCTCCGACAAGGATCCAACTCTCTCATTCTTAAATATACACAGGGACTCTGCTCCCACAGCTCTCCCTGTGGCTGTCCCATCTTATTTATCTCCAATAAAACAAATCTTAATTTCTCATTTATTACCTCAGCTCGGTGTGTACGACCTACATTTGCATTTTTGGGACAGAATTAGTCCTTGTCTTATTACCATTATCTGATTTGCATAATGACCATAACTACATCAGCTGCCAATCTATTATCATTGTCTCTTCTTTGACACTCTGATTGACTTGATGCTCAATTTCAATTTTTTGATGATGTTTCTAATCCTAAATCTTACTGTCACTCACAATTATTATTATTTTGTACATGAGATGTGGAGGATCTCTGAATAAAATACCATTTAGAGCCCATCCCCAGCGAAGACGGTGGTGTGCTGATCAGAGTCCCTGCTGTTTCTGCATTTACCTGCATGCACTTTGTCTTATTCACTCGCGGGACGTGAGCATCACTGGTCCAGACCTGGCTGGGAACGCTGCCTGTTCCCAGTTGCTCCTCCATAATGTGTGGGGGTGAGCTGCCTTGTTGAACCACTGCAGTCCGCGTGGTGTAGGTAGACCCACAATGCTGTTAGGGAGGGAGCTCAAGGATTCTGACCCAGTGAAGGGACGGTGATATATTTCCAAGTCAGGATGGTGAGTGGCTTCGAGGTGTATGTGCAGGGATTTCTGTTCTCATCTATCTGCTGCTCTTGTCCTTCTGGATGGTAGAGTTTGTGGGTTAGGAAGATGCTGTGTGAGGGCCTTTGGTGAATATCTGCATTGCATCTTGTAGGTGGTCCACACTGCTGCTGCTGAGAAACAGTGTTGGAGGGAGTGGGTGTTTGTGGATGTGGTCCCAACTAAGCAGCTGCTTTGTTCTGGTTTCTGCCACCAGAAAAAAACCATCCACGATGAAGCAGCCGCTTGGTTGGCATCACATCTCCAGACATCCCCTCCCTCCATCACTGACACTCAGTAGTAGCAGTGTTTACCATCTACACGGTGCACTGCAGAAATTCACCAAAGATCCTCACACAGCACCTTCCAAACCCACGAGCACTTCCACCTCGAAGGACAAGGGCAGCAGATAAATGGGAACATCACCACCTTCAAATTCCCCTCTGAGTCACTCACTATCCTGATTTAGAAATATATTGTTATTCCATCAATGTTAAAGGCAGCTCAGCAGTACCTTCTCAGGGGCAATTTGGCATGGGGAATAACTACAGACTCAGTCAGTGATACCCACATCCCACGAGTGAATAAAACAAAATCATTTCATGGTTTGGAAACAGTCGGACCCTCCTGTGGGCTTCACTGAGGAGTTTTATTTATTCACAACACAAGGAATCCGTGTAACCAGGTATTTTACTGCGTTACTGATCTTCGCTCTGAACTGAGACAATGTTGCTGCATAAATAAATGTGTTTGTGCAACAGCTGAGGTCCCGCAGCATGTAACCAACTGCACTGAAGTGATGCAGAAAAGGCGAGTAACCAACAGGATCGATTCCTTGAATGATATAATATAAGAAATACACAAAATCAGTTAACCACAGGAGGATGAAGCTCCCAGAGATGGTGAAGAGTAAAATCACAGCCTTCCTTCTGCTCTCCATCTCTGGGTCTCTGTGATTCTCTCCTTTGCTCTCACCCTTCAGCCTCTTCCGGACTCGACTGGTCACTAAAATGTGTCTGACTGTCAGAGCATTGAGCAACAGAATTAAAGCGAATGGCAGTGAAGGGGTTAAAACTGTATCGAGCCAATCTAATACCACCCACCAAGTCTCAGTGAAGTAGCTTAACTTTATTTTGCAGTAGAATGGCACATTGTTGATTGTCCTCACAGGCTCATATTCAAAATAGAAGGGGATGTTTTTCAGACAGAACAGGGTGCAGGTTGTTGCCAGAACCACAGTCGCAGCTTTCTCAGTGCAATATTTTGTTCTCAGCTTCTGACAACAAATGGTCACAAATCGGTCAAAGGAGAAAGTGACGGTGAACCAGACAGAGCAGTCCGTGGCTGCACGAGACAGTGCCCCAATAACACTGCACACAGGAGTGATGTCCAGGAAAGACTGTGGGAAATAATACCAAGGTAATCTCCACAGTATAGCCTCAGTAATAATGACCATCAGATCGGCAGCTGCCATAAACACCAGGTAACGGGTAGTGCAACGGGAAACACCACAGTTTTGCCTGGAAAGGACTGTAACTGCTAGCAAATTTACTGTGGGAGACAAATGGGAAAAGAAACAACAAATTATTGATCAGAAATACTCCCCACCCATTCCAGAGAGCAACAACAAGGTTTTACCAACAAATTTCCATGCACTGTGTGACTGGGAGTGGTTGGGAGTGAGTGAGTTTGAGTATCAGACTTTAACATTCACTCCAGATTGTCCTCCAGCCCAGTCAGTCTCGAGGTTCTAGAGTTTAGACAGATATTGAGCTCATAATTCCTCCTAGCAGAGCAGAAGGAAGTCTATGATTTTCTTTGGTTGCATGATAAGGTACAGAACCCCATTAGCATCCTCAATCCCAAGTCAGATATAGGACTAGCAATTGGACTGTCAATAATCCAAACTCTTCCCTTCTCCAGAGAAACAGTTAGCCCCTGATCCTGTCATTGGACTTAATCCTTGGGATATAGGTAAATTAATGTTACTTCTGCGGTTCTGCAATTATAATTTCTGATACAAGGTGAATGAACTCACACCAGTGTGTAATTGTTTCAGCCAAGAGCTGAATCAACAAGAATGGAAACTATGTGGAAGAAATGCATATTTTTTTTTATATTAGCTAAAAATGTAAGCAAGAAAGAAACGGGACTGTAAAACAATGGTAAGATGCTATGAAGAGATGCAGTTAAACTAAATATGCCTGTATAAACAATAGGTATAAACATCTGTTTCCCACTTTTACAGAAACACAGGAACAAACCCCAATTAAAAGAGCCTTAATGATAAGATGCTGAGAGGGGCAGCACAGATGGAGGGATTAGATAATGGTAAGGCAAGGATGAGGTCAAATGGCCTTGTGAGAACAGGAATAAGCATTTTGTCACAGACAAGGCCGAATAAGACAAGTGAGAAACAGGAGTAATGGGTACCGGTCTTAGGGAAGTGGAGGATGTAAACGGGGGTTGGGGGGGGGGGCAAAATTGAAATAAGAAAAAAATATGGAGGAACCAAATTATATAAATTTCGAGTATTTGTTGAATTCAGTGTGTTTTGTCCCTGCCTTGTGGACATCACACCCACTTTCAAGTGTGAAATAAAGGGCACGACTGATTCAGATCTTGTCTCGGACTGAAATTATTGAAGTGAGTGAACTTCGTTTCTCACGATCCTGATCAGAGCCATGGCAGGATTATAAAACAGGTCACCAGAACCTGTGTGAGATTTCAAACACAACTACACCATGTATCTTAAACACGGGCAGTATTCGCCAGTTAAAAGGAAGAAAATATTATCAAATCTTAAGAAGGAGAGAGTTGATATAGCTCTCCTACAGGAGACACACCTGTCGGATAAAGAACACTTAAAATTACGACAGGGCGGATTTGATCAGGCCTTTTTTTCCTCTTTTAATTCAAAAAGCAGGGGAGTGGTTATCCTTGTCCGGAAGAACTTCCCTTTGAAAATTCTAAATCAGATAAAAGACGAATCTGGACGATATATTTTGATTAAAGCCCTCATAAATGGAGAGGAATATGGGATCTTAAATGTGTACTGCCCCCCGGCACACCCCTTTAAATTCATAACGGAAGCTTTTTCAAAACTGATGGCCTTTGGTGCCCGTCATACAATTATAGGGGGAGACTTTAATTGTATTATGGATCCGGAAATAGACAGGATTCCCAAGAGTGCCGCTGGAGTATCTCCCAGATCTAGACAACTGGCGGACCTGAATAAAGAATTAGGATTGGTAGATGTATGGAGATGTCTCCATCCACAGGGTAGCGATTTTTCTTTCTACTCTAATCCACATAAATGTCACACAAGAATTGATATGTTTTTTGCCCCATCGATTTTTCTAAATTCTATAGCAACCTGTAAAATAGGTACTATAGCAATCTCTGACCATGCCGCTGTATACATGGAAACTAAGGTAAAGAACAATGGGACATCCGCTCGGCATTGGCGTATGGACCCCTTCCTGATAAAAGATAGCAAATTTTTAAAGTACTTCTCCCAAGAACTTAAAACTTTTTTAGAAATTAATACTGGTACGGCTAGCAATCCGTCAATGATGTGGGAGACCATCAAAGCTTATGCACGAGGTTTGATCATCTCCTATTCAGCGACCCAGAGGAAAATGAAGGGAGAGCAACAGCGTCTGCTCGAAGCTCGCCTAAAAGCAGCCGAAACAGCATATGCTGATAGACCTTCTATCACAAAATTGCAGAGGATTACAGCTCTTAGGACAGCTTTAAACACGGCGCTTACTCAAACGGCTAAAAGGGAAATATTATTTGCGAAACAAAGATTATATGAATATGGCGACAAACCGGGTAGATACTTAGCATTTCTTGCAAAGAAAAAGAAAGCCCCTCAAACTATTCCGACCATCAAGGAAAGTACAAGTACCCTGACTCATGATCATAAAAAGATCAATGCGACCTTTAAAGAATTTTATTCTGAACTATATAGATCGCAGGATTGTGAAGATAGGATTAGGAGGATGCAGTCATTTTTAAAAAATTTGACCTTCCCGGGCCTGACTCCGGAACAGGTGTCGGCCCTAAATACCCCTTTAACAGTCCAAGAAATACTTGAGGCAATTAGGCAACTTCAGAGCGGAAAAGCACCGGGCCCGGATGGTTTTCAAGCTGAAT
This sequence comes from Hemiscyllium ocellatum, assembly GCF_020745735.1. Taxonomy (NCBI): domain Eukaryota; kingdom Metazoa; phylum Chordata; class Chondrichthyes; order Orectolobiformes; family Hemiscylliidae; genus Hemiscyllium; species Hemiscyllium ocellatum. Next base: position 13,595,250 of record NC_083444.1, read on the forward strand.
TCTATAAAGAATTTACAGGAATATTGGTTGACCCACTTATGGATATGTATAATTTTGCGCATAGTCAGGTCTGTCTCCCGCCCACGCTGAAAGAAGCAAATATTTCTCTTATCCTCAAAAAAGGAAAAGACCCAGAAGATTGTGCATCTTACAGACCAATATCCTTACTAAATGTAGACTTTAAAATTCTCTCAAAAATGTTAGCACTAAGACTAGAAAGGGTACTGCCATATATTATAAAGGAGGACCAGACGGGATTTATTAAGGGCCGCAGATCATCCAATAATATCAGAAGGGTCTTGAATATGATCCAAGCCTGTCATCAGGGAAAGATACCAGGAGTAGTAATTTCATTGGATGCGGAAAAGGCATTCGATAGGGTTGAATGGTCATATTTATTTTACACATTGGAAAGGTTTGGCGTTGGACAGGTGTTTACCAAATGGGTCTCAACATTGTATAATGACCCCAAAGCAGCAGTTATTTCTAATGGGTTAAGATCGGATGGCTTCAGTGTGGGTAGGGGCTGCCGTCAAGGATGTCCTCTCTCACCATTGTTGTTTACACTGATAATCGAACCATTAGCAGAAGCCATCCGGACTGATCCTAATATAACGGCCCCGAGGATTGGTACAGGTAAACACAAAATTACCCTCTATGCAGATGACGTTCTCTTATTCCTCAGTAATCCTTTAATGTCAGTGCCTCGTCTAATTCAAGTTATTAATACATTTAGTGCATTCTCAGGCTATAAAATTAATTTTTCAAAATCGGAAGCCATGCCAATGGGTGGTCTGGCTATGATACCCCACTTAATGGACGGATCCCCTTTTCCCTTCCGTTGGTCCCTGGAGGGCTTCTTATATTTAGGTATTTTTATCACGCCAGTATTTGATCAGCTGTATAGGGCTAATTTTGTACAATTAATGGAAAGGATAAGGCAGGACCTCCAGCGATGGAGAGACCTTCCGACTTCCTGGCTAGGGAGAATAGCATTAATTAAAATGAATGTTCTGCCCCGTCTCTTATATCCTATGAGAATGCTCCCGCTGATGCTGCCAAGGCTAGCCCTATGTAAATTATATGGCTGGTTGGGCTCCTTTATTTGGAACCATAGACGGCCCCTTATTAAGCTGAAGAAGCTACAGCTTCCACAGGCAAGGGGAGGACTGGACTTCCCAGACTTTAGGAAATATCAGTTAAGCTCCCTACTAAGTTACATAGCTGATTGGGTTTCATCTGATCCACAATCAATTTGGCTGGATATCGAAGCCTCCCAAGTAAAATACCCAGTTATTAACCTTCTATTTTCAGATAAGAGGAAAATCATTACAGACCACTGTAAAAATCCCATAATATTAAACACAATTAAGGCCTGGAATATAATGCGGCAAAATGAGGATAACTCACATAAAACATCCCCCCATGCACCAATAGTAGGCGCATGGGGATTCCGACCCGGGATTACAGATGCCACCTTTAAACTCTGGAGATCCAGGGGCATCTCATGCTTAGGGGACCTATTTAAAGATGGGATCCTGATGTCCTTTGAGCAGCTGCGTCTGAAATTCAGAATACCTAATGGGGATCTCTTCCGATACTTCCAAGTTCGAGATTATATACAGAGGAAGACTACATTAATAGATAGTCTTCATAAATCAGACAGAGAACGTAATGTCTTACGACCAGCGGGGGCATCCTCCGTTAGTACTATATACCATTTGCTACATGATGGAGTCTCAGGAGACATGGATGACCTGCTTAAAACATGGGAGCAGGACTTGGGGCTAGAAATCTCTGAGGATATGTGGAATGACATTTGGGAAAATGCTAGAAGAATTGCTATCTGTAACAGAACTCAGGCTATCCAACTAAAGATACTTCATAGGGCCCATATAGCACCGGCTCGACTGGCAAAGTTTAAGGCAGGAGCATCTCCAATGTGTCCCAAATGCAAAATGGAGGTGGGTACTCTTGCAAATTGTCTGTGGACTTGTCAGAAAATCCGCAGATACTGGACTAAAGTGGCAAATATCCTGACAGAAATTTTAGGAACGGAAATTAGGGTGGACCCTGTATCTCTCCTTTTGGGCTTTTCGAACCTCTCATCTCTGGATATGCATGGGAAGAGATTATTTTCTATTCTCTCTTTCTGTGCAAGGAAAAATATTCTGGTGAACTGGGTGGCTGAGAGCCCCCCTGGACTTTCAAATTGGCACACATTAATTATGGAATATATCCCCCTTGACTTCCTCACAAATATGGTGCACCGAAAGACTGAATTATTTTATAAAATATGGCAGCTCTTTTTGAATTATATAAATGCAGATATTTCGGCTAGCCTAACAAGGGCTTTTATTTAGTGAAGAATTCAGACCGGGCTGCTCCAGGGTCCCTTGGGAGAGGAATCCTGCGCGAATACGGGTTTTATTATATTTGATGTTTATACATTCCGAGCATGTAAGAGACTTAGGTATACACTCTGGTTAGTTATAGGTTAGATTAGTAGAAAGTTGAGTTTTTTTCTTTCTTTTTTCGTTTCCTTTTTTTTCTCTTTTTGTTTTCTTTCTTTCTCTTTTCTTTGTTAAATTATGATTATTGTATATATGATTTAATTGTACATCAATGTTTGTATTTGAGAGTTTTGTTTATTTTTGTAAATTTGCAAAAAATGTTAAATTTCAATAAAAATATCTACAAAAAAAAACACGGGCAGTACAGCAGAGCATGCAGGATTCCCTTAATGACAATGTGGGAGTTTTAGGTTTACTGTAATATTTACACTGTAAATCTACCCACCAACATCTCAATGTGGAGGGACCAGGAGGGCAATCTGTCAAAATTTCAATCTCCTGACCAAAGAGTGTGAGGAGAGAATTTCAGAAGCGATGGTAGATGAAGCTTTACAAATCAGAACAAGGCGCAAATTCTTCAATTCCTTTGCTTTGCCAAAAAAAAAGAACAATCTGAGATTCAAAATTCCCAACTGATGCAGCATCCATGACTGTGTGTGTGAAAGAGAGTTCCAAACCTTTCCCACCCTCTGTGCACAGAAGAGCTTTCTGACATCTCTCCTGAACACACTCAGCCCCATTCACAGACTATGATCCTTTGTTCTAAATCTGCAACCAGTAGAAATAGTTCATGTTTTCCTTTTAATATTTTGTTGGACATCACTCAGATTATCCCTTAACCTTCAAAATTCTCCATCAACCTGGCTTCATTTACGTAATGAAATCAGAAGAAACGCAGCAGGTCTAGAGCATCTGTGGGAGAGAGCACAGAGTTCGGGTCGAGTGACCCTTCTTCAGAACTAACCTGCCTGATCTCTCCTCATACCTTGAAGCCATATCAAACTGGAACAGATGACACAACACTGAGAACAGAAAATGCTGCAGCAGCAGTGAGGTTGGGAGTCTCTGTCAGTGTAGGATTGTACCGAGAATGCTGCTCAGTGAATTGCTGTCACTGTCCCGGTGTCTGGATAAGGGTGACCAGTCAGTGAGCTGGAGACGTTATTGTTCAAACGGTAAAACCAGAGAGCAGATCAGCAGCAGATTAAAACAAGTTCAATTGTCATAGCGCCATACCTGGGAGGCCATTAAAAGCAAGGATGGTGTAGAACACTTTCTGCACGTGATCAATTGGTCGATACATTTTCTGTGTGAGGTGATCTGTCCCTTCAGGCAGCTGACAAGCTCCTTGTTTGAGACTCTGAGCTGATGCATTCCCAGAGACGCTGCCTTATACTGTGTGGGAGCTCCTTGGGGAGATCGAGGTGACAGCATTGCTCGGCTTTGTTGCTGTTTTTCACATTTCTGTTAATGAACAAACCCATTACAATAACAAGTGTAATCCTGATTACAGAGGGGGGTTACGTGATAATGAAATAACAAAAGCAGAAACTGGAATCTGCCAGCAATAACACTGTCCACTCAAACACCATGAGCCCCATCCTGAGATCACACCCTATTTCATGATGTGAAGGTGCTGGTGTGGGACTGGGGTGGATACGTTCAACCTGTTGCACTAGGACCTGGTGTTGTGTGATTTTTGACAATTATTTCAACTGATGCTGCATCGAGACAGTTCATTCCAAGTGTGAAAATATGTCTCCGAGCTGTCCTTCTGTCCTAGATTACTTACAGTGTGGAAACAGGCCCTTCGGCCCAACAAGTCCACACCGAACCGCTGAAGCGCAACCCACCCATACCCCTACATATACCCCTTACCTAACACTACGGGCAATTTAGCATGGCCAATTCACCTGATCCGCACACCTTTGGACTGTGGGAGGAAACCGGAGCACCCGGAGGAAACCCACGCAGACGCAGGGAGAACGTGCAAACTCCACACAGTCAGTCGCCTGAGGCGGGAATTGAACCCAGGTCCCTGGCGCTGTGAGGCAGCAGGGCTAACCACTGTGCCACCGTGCCTCCTCTCGGGTAGGAGCTGCCCTCTTTAAACAAGAACATTTCACTCATTGATTCTTCTCACACACTGAATGTGTACATTACTGCGAGGTCAGCATTTATTCCCCATTCCCAATTTTCCAATATCTGGAGTCAAATGAAAGTCCAAGTAAGGACAGCATACTGCCTTTCCTGGGGAAGGGGTCTCAGTGAACAAGATGGACCTCCAACAATGGGGACATCACTGTCGTCTCCCTTACTGTCACTGTCCATCAGGTGCATCACTGACCTCCCCCTCACTGTCTCTGTCCATCCAGATACATCACTGACCTCCCCCTTACTGTCACTGTCCATCCAGACACATCACTGACCTCCACCTTACTGTTATCCTCCATCCAGATACAGCACTGACCTCCCCCTTACTCTCACTGTCCATCAGATACATCACTGACCTCCCCCTTACTCTCACTGTCCATCAGATACATCACTGACCTCCCCCTTACTCTCACTGTCCATCAAATACATCACTGACCTCCCCCTTATTGTCACTGTCTATCCAGATACTTCCCTGACCTCCCTCTGATCATTGCATCTTCTGCGGCCAACAAGGAAGGCAAATGGAGTTTTGACATTTATTATAAACAGAATAGAGTATAAAGGTCGGGGAGTGTTGCTGCAAGTGTAGAAGGCGGGAGAACAATCTCAGCTGGCGTTTTGCAAGCAATTTTGGGATATCATTGCTTTGGAGACAGCTCAGTGGAAGTTCATGAGATAATTCCAGAGATGAAGATGTTGTCCAATTCCTCCTTAAAAAAAGTTCGACAACTCCAACGGGAATGATCTGAATGAATGTGCCCAGGTGTCACCAATACTGAAACGGTCAAATCAGTACAAACATGAGCCAATCCCAATATACACAGTCCCGTCTTTATCAGGAAACATGTTACAATACCCTTTAATTACAGGCATGCTGTCTGTAATCCTACTGGCACTTGAAGTCCGTAGTCTCTTGGAGATATACGCAGTCTCTCTCTCTCTCTGCCTCTCACTCTTTCTGTCTCTCTCTCTCTCTCTCTCTATCTTTCTGTCTCTCTCACTCTGTCTCTGTCTGTCTGGCCCTCTCTCTCTCTCTCACTCCGTCTCTCTCTCTCTCTCTCTCTGACTCTCTCTCTCCTTCTCTGTCTCTCTGTCTCTCTCCCTTTCCCTCTCTATGTGTCTCTCTCTCTCTCTCTGTCTCTGGGTCTGTGAAGCTGGTTTCTCTCTCCCTCACTCTCTCTCTGGGTGATCAGCTGGTCTCTGGTTGGTCAGCTGGTCTCTGACCCTTGCCGTGCTGGTCTCCTCAGAACGCCTCCAGGAGATTTAAGAAAACCGTCTGCAGGTGAACCCTGTTTTTGTGCCTTGGTCGATGGTTTTTCATAACGTTCTATAGTTCGGACCAATCCGGAGAATCCGTTAATTGTCTGAAACTCTGTCAATCATAGACATAGATGAGGGAAAAGTATGAAACTGGGCCGAGGCTAATTATATCAACATTTGACAGGAGCTGGGATTGGGAGCAGCTATTTGAAGGGAAGTCCACATTTGCTGTGTGGGAGGCTTTCAAAGATAATAACTCTATGTCTCTGCTTGGGGAATACTTGTCCTTCAGATATTTGACTGCAACATCATAGAGAGCTCTCCCTGTGCTGCACCTGACACGGGGTCATTAATGCGGACAGTGGAAAGAGACCTTTACTTTGTACCTCCCTCCATTGAACAGGACACATGATCAGAATGTGCCGATGATACACAAATTGCCAATGGAGTAAACAGGGAAGAGCAGGCGACGTCAGGATGATACAAGCAGACACTGTTTACTGTCGTTGGGAAGGTGTCTGAGGATGAAAGTAGTCCACATGATTGCTGATATCATCTCAGTAAAACACTCACAGACAAACTTCCTTCCCGCCAATTAATATGATTTACAGAATTCCAGTGAAATAGGACTGTGAGGGCTGAGGGCTTTCTGTTTGTCATAAAGAGCAAAATAGTCACCCAATGTCCTTGTGGGAAGGGGCCTGGCCTGGAAAGTAACTGAGTGATGGACATTTATAGAACACATTTCATGTCTTCAGTGTCACCTCAAACTGGGTTACAGGGAATGGAGCAGTTTTGTAATGTCCTCAGTGTGAATGACGGAATGGGGAAGCTCATTTCAGAGACAGGGCGAGAGAGTTACAGACACAGATACAGAGTCAGAGACAGGCAGAGAGAGGATGGGAGTGTCCTGGAGATGTTTCAGAGCTGACTCTGAGACAGACACGAGCTGTACAGCAGAAGATGGGAGGGAATCATTCTCTGTTACCTACAGTGCACTGGACACAGTCTCTCTGAATGTCTGTGATGATGGGATCCTGTGTTCTGTTTGCTGAGAACACAAAGTGATGTGGGACACTAAGATGCAAGGAGGAGACAGAAAGACTGGGAAGGGGGTTGAAAGGTTCAGTGAGTGAGGCAGTCAGACATAATCTGTGCAATATCACACAGAGAAATGGGAGGCTTTGTTACTTCATTTTAATCTTGAAATGAATTCAGAGTATTGTTAGAGTTTTGGACGTTGATTCTAATCCTAGACCCGAAGCAGCAAGAAGCCTTTCTCATTCTCCATCCCAGCAGTTTCCAATATTGTCTCAAAAACTTTCATTCCTTCTGATCCTTCTAAATCCCAGGGAGACAACCCTGGGTTTGGGTCATTTCCCACCCTTCCCAGTGACCCCTTTCTGTCCAGCTATCATTCTGGTGAATCTATACTGCACTCAGATACACATGCACTCCCCATGTCCCCACTCTTTCCAGCCTCTCCCTGATAATAAAGTCAATGTCAGCGCTGAGCTCACATGAAATGGCTGCCATCAACATACCTAAGATGGTTGACATCTTCGAAATCTTGCGTCCTGGTATTGTGGATTAAAACAGCTCCCTCACAGTTTGTCCGTGATCATCTCTCAGCCTCCTGCAGATGGAATACAGTGAGATGGGCAGTGATGGTCTTTGAATCTCAGACTGAGGAGGGACAATCCAGACTAAAAGGTACGATGCTTGTCTAGGGGCAGGAACAGGGAAGGATTCAGTTATGGATCAGGAAATCTGTCAGCACAAGAGAAGGGAACATGTCACAAAAACTCTTCTACAATTGGGTGATATCATCACATTGGCTTTCTGCGACTTGTGTACAAGGATCTGGAAAATATTGTTGAATGTTTAATAAGTCCTGGTTTAAAGACATATTTCATCCAATAATGCAAGGCCCTGGTGGGAACACACACACACACACTCACCACACAGTTTACACAGGGACACGGAATGACCAAATATATTGGGATTCCCAAATATGAAAGCTCCGTTAAAGAATCCCTGGATGTCAGATGAACACAGGACATTCACACAACTGAGTCAGGCTCAAGACTCACCTCCCTCCGACACTGAGAGGCTCCTGTATCACACTCCGGATTGGAATTAGACGCGGTGTTTTGGAGCAGGACATGGCACATGAGATTAGGACGACTGTCCGTGTGGATGTTCAGAGCCAGCAATCTAACAGTGAATCAGAACAGAACAGAGCGTCAAACAAAGAAATTGGTGTTGAATATGTGGAGTTCTTCCATTTTTGTTTTGTGTGTGTGTAAGATGGGGAGAGACGGGCCCAACTTTCAATCAGCATCTCTCATCAGATTATACCTGCCGTTAAATGTTTTGATTGTGATCTCATCGAGGGAGCTTTACTCTGTATCGAACTCAATGCTTTACCTAACCAGGGAGGGAATGATGGGGGCAGGGGAGAAGGAGATTTATTCTGTTTGTAACTCCTTTCCTGGAAGTGTTGATGGGGATACACTAAAGGGAGCTTTACTGCTGAGGGGTGGCAGGGTGGCTCAGTGTTTGGCACTGCTGCCTCACAGCACCAGGGACCCGGGTTCGATTCCAACCTTTGGCGACTGTCTGTGTGGAGTTTGCACATTCTCCCTGTGTCTGCGTGGGTTTCCTCCTGGTGGTCCGGTTTCCTCCTACACTCCAAAGATGGGCAGGTCAGGGTGAAATGGTCATGCTAAATTGCCCACAGTGTTGAGGGATGTTTAGGTTAGGTGCATAACTCAGGAATAATTCCAGATAATAGGATAGTGGAATGGGTCTGGGTGGGTTACTCTTTGGAGGGTCGGTGTGGACTTGTTGGGCCGGAGGGCCTGTTTCCACACTGTAGGGATTCGTGGAGTCTACCTATACCACACACAGTCCCTGTCCTGAGAGTGTTGATGGGAACAGTGTGTCAGATTTAACCTGAACAACTGATCCATTATCCACTGCTGTTTGGGGAAGAGAGTTCCACACCTCTCCCACCCTTTGTGTGTCAAAGTGCTTCCTAACATCCCTCCTGAACGCTCTGGGCCCGCATTCTCAGACTCTGTTCCCTCTCCTTCCAGAATCTCCAATCAGTGGGAATCATTGATCTTGATCGACCCTGTCTGGTACTGTTCATATCTTGAAGATATTGATCAGGAAACCCGCCTCAATCTCTCCTCAGAATGTAATCCCAAGGCCCAAGATCGTTCTTGTAACCCTCCATCCTGCTCCCTCTATGTACTCCAACCTGATAACCACATGATTGCACTGAACTCCATCGAACACACTTTGCCCATTCACCCACTCCATCAATCTCCCTGTGTAATTGATGGGACTATCTGGGTGGATCAAGATCTCGCACGCACACAAACCCCTTTGTACCTCACCCCTTGTTTTTGATAAAGTCCCACATAGGAGGTTAGTGAGCAAAATTAGGGCATATGGTATTGGGGGCAAAGTACTAACTTGGATTGAAAGGAAACATAGAGTAGTGATAAACGGCTCCATTTCGGAATGGCAGGCAGTGACCAGTGGGGTACCTCAGGGATCAGTACTGGGACCGCAGCTTTTTACAATATATGGTAATGGCATAGAAGATGGTATTAGTAATAACATTAGCAAATTTGCTGATGATACTCAGCTGGGTGGCAGGGTGAAATGTGATGAGGATGTTCGGAGATTACAGGGTGACCAGGACAAGTTAGGTGAGTGGTCAGTTGCATGGCAGATGCAGTTTAATGTGGATAAATGTATGGTTATGCACTTTGGTGGCAAGAACAGGAAGGCAGATTACTACCTAAATGGAATCAATTTAGGTAAAGGGCAGTACAAAGAGATCTGGGTGTTCTTGTACACCAGTCAATGAAGGTAAGCATGCAGGTACAGCAGGTAGTGAAGAAGGCTAATAGCATGCTGGCCTTCATAACAAGAAGGGTTGAGTATAGAAGCAAAGAGGTTCTTCTGCAGCTGTGTAGGGCCCTGGTGAGACTACACCTGGTGTACTGTGTGCAGTTCTGGTCTCCAAATTTGAGGAAAGACATTCTGGCTATTGAGGGAGTGCAGCGTAGGTTCACGAGGTCAATTCCTGGAATGGCGGAATTACCTTACACTGAAAGGCTGGAGCGACTCGGCTTGTATACTTTTGAGTTTAGAAGACTGAGAGGGGATTGATTGAGACAGAAACGATTATTAAAGGATTGGACACTCTAGAGGCAGGAAACATGTTTCCGCTGATGGGTGAGTGCCAAACCAGAGGACACAGTTTAAAAATATGGGGAAGACCATTTAGGACAGAGATGAGGAGAAACTTCTTCACCCAGAGAGTGGTGGCTGTGTGGAATGCTCTGCCCCAGAGGGCAGTGGAGGCCTAGTCTCTGGATTCATTTAAGAAAGAGTTGGATAGAGCTCTCAAAGATAGTGGAATCAAGGGTTATGGAGACAAGGCAGGAACAGGATACTGATTAAGGATGATCAGCCATGATCATATTGAATGGTGATGCAGGCTCGAAAGGCAGAATGTCTATTGTCTAATTTAGGACAGAGATGAGGAGAAACTTCTTCACCCAGAGAGTGGTGGCTGTGTGGAATGCTCTGCCCCAGAGGGCAGTGGAGGCCTAGTCTCTGGATTCATTTAAGAAAGAGTTGGATAGAGCTCTCAAAGATAGTGGAATCAAGGGTTATGGAGACAAGGCAGGAACAGGATACTGATTAAGGATGATCAGCCATGATCATATTGAATGGTGATGCAGGCTCGAAAGGCAGAATGTCTATTGTCTAATGTTGTCCCTGTCCTGGGAGTATTTGATGGGACAGTGGAGAGGGAGATTTACCCTGCATCTAACCCCTTGTGTTCCCTGTCCTGGGAGTGTTTGATGGAGACTCTGCAGAGTAAATTATACTCTGTGTCTAAACCTGTGGTATTCCTGTCCTGGGAGTGTTTGGTAGGACAGTGTAGAGTGAGATTTACTCTGTAGCTAACCCTGTGCTGTCACTGAGCGAGGAATATTTGATGTGTCAGTCAAGAGGGAGATTTACTCTGTATCTAACACGGGCTGTCCCAGCCCTGGGAGTGTTTGATGGGGGAACAGTGTCAATGGTGCTTTACTCTGTATCTAACCCTGTGCTGTCCCTGTCCTGGGAGTGTTTGATGGGGGAGCAGTGTAGAGGGAGATTTACTCTGTATCTAACACGGGCTGTCCCTGTCCTGGGAGTGTTTGATGGGGGAGCAGTGTAGAGGGAGATTTGCTCTGTGTCTAATCTCAGTGCTGTTGCTGCCTGGGAGTGTTTGAATGCACGGTGTAGAGGGAATTTTACTCTGTATCTAACTCTATTCTACCCCAACTCTGGGAGATTCAGATGGAGCAAGTGTGGAGTGACACATACTCTCTATCTAACCCAGTCATGGAGCTGCCCTGAGTGTGTTTGTTGAGGACAGGATGAGGGAAGTGGGTGACTTAATCAATATCTAACCCCATGCTGAATGTGAGCAGGAAATATGAAACATTTCAGGTAGTGGGAGCTTTACTCTGTATCTAACACCACTCTCTACCTTGGCCTGGAGATTTCGATGGGGATGGTTTCGATGTGGGGAGTCTGGTGAAATGGCAGTAGAACTGAAATAATGGGAGATGTGAAGGGATGCTTGTTGGATAATAGACCGAAGACAAGATAAACTAACCAGTCAAATGTTACATTGGGAGAGGAACAGAGAAAGCTGCTGGGTCATTTCTGTTCTGTAACATCTCTCCAAGTTTCAGATTGGGGCTGAATTCCTGTCACAGTGAGGAATGTCTCAAAAGCTGTTTTCTGTGCTGCATTAATGCATCATCAAAATGTGAATTCCCTTTGCAGAAAATAGAGACAGCTCATTGAAGGTGTGCGCGCTTGGGAGAGAAAGAAAGCATGAGCCTGAAAGTGTGTGTGAGAGAGACAAAGGGTGTACGCAAGTGAGAAAGAGAGTGTGAGCACATGTGAAAGATAAAGAGTGTGTGAGAGTAAGAAAGATAATGTGTGAGACAGAGTGTGAACATGTGTGAAACTGTGAACGTGCACAAGAGAAAGAGTGTGAACGTGTGCAATAAAAAGAGAGTGCGCGTGTGTGAAAAAGTGCACGCATGTTCAAGGGAAGAGTGTGTGCGTGTGCGAGAGAAAGTGTGCATGCGAGACGGAGAGAATTTATGTGTGAGAGTTTGCATGTGTGTGAGGGAAAGGGTGTTTGTGAGAGTGTGTGTGTGTGAGAGAAAGTGTGTGTGAGAGAGAACAAGAGTGTACACAAGTGAGAAAGAGTGTGTGCGCTTTGAGATGGTGTGTACATGTGAGAGACAAAGAGTGTCTGCAAGTGAGAAAGAGAATGTGCATGTGCGAGGGAAAGAATGTAGGGTGAGAGAGAGAGAGTGTGCAATTGGGAGAGAAAGGGTGGGCACGTATTCGAGAGAATGCGAGTGTATGTGTGCGAGAGCGTGAGAATGTATGTGTGAGAGTATATGTGAGACAACGTGTGTGCAAGTGAGTATGTAAGTGTGAGCATGTGTGAGCAAGAGTGTGTGAGAGTGTGTATCAGAGAGTGTGAGAGACAGTGAGTCTGTCTCAGTCAGTGTGTCAGTGAGTGTGAGAGACAGTGAGTCTGTGTATGTCTGTGTGTCAGTGAGTGTGTGCATATGAGAGACAGTGAGTGTGTGTGAGAGAGTGTATGTGTGATTGTCATAGTGTATGAGAAATTATTCGAGTATGCATTTGTCTGTAAGAGTGGGAGTCTTGGATTGTGAGTGCCAGTGTGTGTAAGTGTGCACATCAGTGTGGATATCTGATGGGACGTGTGTGTGTGTGTGTGTGAGAGAGAGAGTGTGTGTGTCAAGGACTGAATGTAGTGTGCCAGGCTGTGTGTGTGTATACACGTGTGAGAGTGTGGGTGAATGAGAGTGAGGGACGGTGTATGGTTTGTGGATCATTACTGGGACAGGGACATAAGACGTGGTTTACACACAGTCACATTATGGAGTGACAACATTGACACTGAAACTGTGCACTCAGATGGACAGACACACACATACACACACACACACCCAGACATTTCAGTGATGTTACATGGACTCAGACCATCACTGACACTTCCCCCTTGACCAAACTTGCATATGGTCCCCCTATCTTCGCAGTAGTGTGTGTGTGTGTGTGTGTGCGCGTGCGTTGGGGAGGGAGGGGTGGAGCAGAGAGGGGGAAATGTGGGTGTTAAGCAGCTAGAATGTGATTGATGTTTGAAATTCCCAAACTCTGCCGATATATTAGAGAAAAGGAAAGGGAATAAAAGATTGGAGGTCAAGTTGGAAATGGCTGCGTGTAGAGCAGAGCAGGGAGAGACAGACAGGGACAGAGAAGAGACAGAGAGAGAGAGAGAGAGAGAAACAAACAGGCAGACAGGGATAGAGACAGTGAGTTCAAGTTTGGAAACTACAGGTACAGCAGGAAAGTTCCGAGAGATCCTCAGCAAATATCCCCCTTCTCTTCCCAGACCTGTGTGTGTCAGGGGGTCTAAAGGCTGGCTCTTAGACGCGAGGTTGGTATCAATGTTAGACATTTTCAAACTGCACTGGCACAACTAACAAGGCTTCAAACAGAGTTGAACAAACCAGGAACAGTAACACTTTACTGTCCCAGAATTAACATCTCAGTGGGCAGCAAGATCAAACAAGGCTCCTGTCCTGGGAATTAACATCTCAATGACACACAGAGCACCCCAGGGAGCAGACTGACAGACGTTACAATGTGTCAGTGATTGCAGGGGTGGAGTCCACAAACCACTCAGTGAAGATTTTTTTAAATTTCAAAAATACACTTTATTCATAAAATAATTTGATGGTCTGTACAGTTGGTCATGCCATACAGATGTAAACATTTACATACAGAGATCAGAATTTATCATTTTTATACAGGTCTGTACATTTTTCAACCATATGCCCATATAATTAGCTGAGGCGTCAGCAGAGCCCAAATGACTGCATGGGCCCCCTGTTAGACAGGCAGATGTTATACGGTGGTCTTTCCCCACCGCGCCTTGGTGGCAGTTGCCCCAAGCTTCAGCGCATCCCTCAACACGTAGTCCTGGACCTGGGAATGTGCCAGTCTGCAGCACTCAGTCGGGGTCAACTCTTTCAGCTGGAAGATCAACAGGTTTCGGACCACCCAGAGAGCGTCCTTCACCGGGTTGATGATCCTCCAGGCACAGTTGATGCTCGTCTCGGTGTGCGTCCCGGGGAACAGGCCGTAGAGCACGGAGTCCCGCGTCATGGCGCTGCTTGGGACGAACCTCGACAAATACCACTGCATTCCTCTCCAGAATTCCTCTGCATAGGCACATTCCAGAAGGAGGTGTGTGACAGTCTCGTCCCCCCCGCAGCCGCTTCGAGGGCAGCGTGCAGTGCGGCTGAAAGTCCGGGCATGCATAAAGGATCTCACAGGCAGAGCCCTTCTCACCACCAGCCAAGCCATGTCTTGTTGTTTGTTCGAAAGTTCTGGCGATGAGGCATTCTGCCAAATGGCTTTGACAGTCTGGTCAGGGAACCGCTCGACAGGATCCGCCCTCTCCTTTTCCCGAAGGGTCTCGAGGACACTACGTGCTGACCACTTCCTGATGGACTTGTGGTCAAAGGTGTTTTTCTTCATAAACTTCTCCATGAAGGAAGATAAATGTGGACAAAAATTAATTAGATTTATTCTTCAAATGAGCTGTTTTCTCTGTCGCTGTTGAGAACAAGCAGCTCTCCCTGTTTGGTGCATGTGTTTGTTTTGGTTAATTGCTGTCTTCTGATTTGTTTGTATTTTGATGTTGTTGTGAGAGTCTGCAATGTACTGGGGATGAATTATGGGGGGGGGTGCAGGGGCCGCTTTTAAACTGGGATCTTGCTGTGTAATTCTGCATCAAAGTGCTCTCGCTCACCGTCCTGACCTCCCCAGTTATCTTTTCTCTCTTTTATCCCAAGGAACCTTTGTTGGGAAAGCTGGAAAGTGAAGATCCAAAATGCCTGGGACCAAGAAAGCCTTGGACAAGAGCAACCTCCAGAGGGGAGCACGGGCCAGAGGCCTGAGGCCTGATTGCCAGGCTGCAGCCTGTGGGGCCCAGGTGAGAGGTGGTCTGTTTATAACCCCGAGGTTTATTTTTCACTGCGGGGGTGGGGGGAGTGTGGAGGCCTGGTTTGTAGGACCCTCTGGTTAATTGGATCCTGTCAGATTGTGGCCCTGTCGTTTTTAAAATGGGTTTGAAGCCTGGGTTTAAAGTAACCAGGGTTTTGGGATTGTGACACAAACAGGTTAACCTCCAGGATCTGTGAGGCAGGACTCCCGAGGAGGGAAATAATACCCAAAATATCTGACCCTCTGTAAAGTCTTGTCACAATGTCAGAGGAATGTGGGTCATAGAGAGGTTAGGATGATAAATGAGCCATCGTTATTTAAAGTGGAGGGGAATAAAGATTACATTGTACAGGATTAAATTAGAGAGAAAAACACAAAGAGAGATCTCAGAGATGGAGAGAGGGGGGACAGAGAGAGAGCGAGAGGAAACAGAGAGATCTCAGAGATGGAGAGTAAGCTAGGAGGAACAGAGAGAAAGAGAGAAGGAACACGGGGTGGGTAGTAACAGACAGAGGTATCAGAGATGGAGAGAGAGTGAGGGGGTTACAGAGAGGGGCGAACAGAGGGACAAGTGTTTGGAATTTGTTGAACAGTCGGGTTGGTCCCTCTGTTGTCCTGGAGACAGAATCGAACCCTTAACCAACGCCAGTGACACACACGATCTGTCTGATGTCACACTGCTACAGTGGGATCTTGCTGTGTGTATTTCTAGCCTCTGGTTAACTGGTCTATTGTGATTTCTTTGTGTTTCGATGTTGCTGTGATGTGATGCAATGCATTAATGATGCAATAATTAAACTGAACCAGTATCACAGTAAAGTGAGAGATTGTGGAAGGCCAAAGAGCACTGGGATCTTGCTGTGCTTTTAGTACCACTGTTGAATTTTATTTCAAATCAATTTTTATTTGTCTCTGTCAGTTCCCAGAGGAGGAGATTGGATCCAGGAGCTGAACCTCAGGACGGTGTAGAGACTGACAGAATCAAATCATTTCTGCCGCCTGGAATCGTCAGACAAGAGCCAGAAACATTCAGAGAGAGAGCCTGTCTCCTTGTTCATTTACACACACACACACACACACACACACATATTAGAATTGTGGAGTTCAGGCCGTCTCTGTAGGATATTTATCACAAGGAGCAAGTTCTGGGCTGGGAGCAAAGGGGCAGAAAGATGGAGAGGGAGCTGCTGCACAGTCTGATCCCACAGATGTCACTGCCTCCCTCTTGCTGTCCAGCTCCCACCTCTCCCTTT
Source organism: Hemiscyllium ocellatum (assembly GCF_020745735.1). Lineage (NCBI taxonomy): Eukaryota > Metazoa > Chordata > Chondrichthyes > Orectolobiformes > Hemiscylliidae > Hemiscyllium > Hemiscyllium ocellatum. The sequence continues at coordinate 13,611,415 of NC_083444.1, forward strand.
GTGTCCCCAGCTCTCTCTCTTTGTCTCTGTCTGTCCCACATCTTTCCTTCAATCCCCATCCTTCCCATCTCCTCCCTGTTCACATTCCCCTGTAGATTCCCTTCCTACAACTCTCTGGATCCTCCCTCTTTCCTGGAAATGTTGAATAGTTCGATCTCCAACCTCCCTGCTAACCTCTCCCCACACCCCTCTCTGTGTCAACCCTGCGGGATCTTGTTGTTCCTGCCTGAGGCTCATTCTATCTGCTTCATACCATCAACCCCCCTCTCTTTCACTAGCTGTCTGTTGTATCTCTCTCCTGTGGCTGCTCTTCCCTCATTCTCTCCCTCTCTCTGGATGTCTCTCGCACTCTCTGTCTCACCTTTGGATTTCTCTCCCTGGACTCTTACTTTCTCTCTCCCCCTCCCTCCCTGTGTTAGGCATTTCTCTCTCTCTCTCTCTCTGTCTCTCTCTCTCTCTCTGTCCTGTCTACCCCTCCCTAAGTGTTTTGTTCTCTCTGTCCTGTTCTCTCCCTGGGTTTTACACGCTCTCCTGTTTGTCCCCTGTTTCTCTCCCTGGGAGTTTCATTCCCTGGGATCTTTCTCTGTCCTTTGTTCTCTCTGCCTGGGTGTTTCTCTCTCTCTTTCCCTGGTTTCACACTGTGCCTCTCTCTCTCTCCCCATCTCTGTCCTTCTGTCTCTCCCTGGGATCGTTCTCTGTCCTTGGCTCACTCTGTGTCCCTCCCTCAGACTCTGTCCCTCATCACACTCGCTTTCTCTACTCCCTTTCTCTCTGTCCCTCATCTCACTCGCTTTCTCTACTCCCTTTCTCTCTGTCCCTCATTTCACTCGCTTTCTCTCCCCCTCCCTATCTGTCCCTCCCTCCCTCTGTCCTGCTGTTCCTGTCCCAGGGTAGATTTGAACTCAGTAGCACTTGGTGCTGCACATGCTGTTATCACAGTGGGATCTTGCTATTCCCTGTGTCTCCCATTGCTGTCGCAATGGGGAGTGGGGGTGGGGATGGGGGAGAGAAAGCCCCTTTCTCACTGAGGAGGGTGATTGGGGAGCATGGGATCTTGCTGTGCATGAAAAAGCACACAGTTTGTAGGCCAGTCAGTCATTGTGCATCCTCCCCGTGCCCCACCCCCTCCAGCCCAGGGGCGAGGGCCCAGTGAAGCGGGGAGGGGAGGGGAGACGGTTATTGTACACGATGGAGACACAGAGGGGGCTTTTATATCCAGTGGGGGGATGCAGGTAGGAATGGCAGTGGGGGCAGTATGGAGAAAGGGCAATTAGACCAGGACAAGGTGGTGGGGGGCAAAATGTTTGGGGGAAAGTGCAAGAGTTGGGTGGGGGTAATAACTCTGGGGATGGGCAAAAATGCCAGGGCAGAAAACCGGGGGTGGGGTCGGTGGGGGAGGAAGTTGCTCAATTGGGGCAGTTTCAAAAAACTGGGGAGCAACAAAAAAAATGGAGCGGGACAAAATGAGTGAAAATATATTCCCCCCACCCCCCATTTTTGACTCCCCCAGTTCTGGGCACAATTGGCAGGGGGCAAAATTGTTGGCGGTGGGAATGTGGAGGGCAAAAGTGAGAGACATAAAATAGTGGGCACTGCAAGATGGGGGCATAAAATATGAGGGGGTAAAGTCAGGGGTGGGGGGGTTGTTATTGCTGGAATTAATTTGGACAGGGAACAGGGCCTGCAGTTTACAGACAATGGAATGGACAGGGACAGGAGCAAATCGTCCCGAGAGAAAAAAACCTGCCCTTGTGCAGTGGCAGAGGGAGGGCACCAGGGGGTGGCATTGTATCACTTTGAACACAATGGGGTCAGACACAGACACAGTGAGAGTCAGAGAGGCTTGGGTGAGCTGAAAGTGGGGATAAAAGGATCCTTCTCAGGATGTAATTACACATTGGCATTTCCCAGGTGGGGCCGTGATGCTATGATAACCGACATCGGGAAGCAATGGTGGTGGAAGGGCATGGGCAGAGATTTCCCTCGATTCTGTCACCGCTGTGTGACGTGTGCCCAGTACAACCCAGGCTGGCCCATTAAAATTAGAATGGGGCCCCAGCCACGCCCAAAGGGACTCTGGGAGCAGTTACAGATGGATTTTCTGGGACCTCTTCCCCAATCCCATGGGAAGACGGATTACCTTGTGATTATTGACCAATTTACCAGGTGGGTCAGGGCTACCCTACCCAGAACTGATCAGCTAACGCTGTGGCAAGGGTTGTAGCTGAGGAGGGGATTCCCAGGTAGGGGGAGGACGGGTGCCATCCCAGATGGGCTTCAACCGGGGACTCATTTCACTGTAAGAGTTGTAAAAACCACATGTCAGCTGTTGGGCATTAAACTGAAATTTCACTCACACTACCATCCACAAAGTTCAGGCATGGTGGAGTGAATGAACAGAACTCTTAAACCCTCCCTTGCTAAGGACATGCAGGACTCTGAGAAACGCTGGCCTGAGGTCCTGCCTTCTAAACTCGTGACTCCAGTACACCACAAGCCGGTTGAATGGTTTGACCCATTACAAGTCGATGACAGGTTAGGCAATGTAACTGTTCGGGAAGCTCCGGGATGTTCCTGTTTATTGTTGCCTTCACCCTTTGCCTGGTAGCCACTGGGGGGCAGCACCAAATGAATTGTGCCACCCTCAGTCCTGCTCCCCGGAGTAGGCGTGGGGTTCCATGTTAATACATACCTAACCATGTTCTATCAGCACACACAGCAAAATAACATCTCGAAATGCTGGGTGTGTACTCGAATCCCTGCACACTCTATTGGGGGGATTCCCCTGAGTCCCATTCCGTTTAATAAATCCAAAACGGTGGAATGGTGATTGGAGCAGAACAGATCCTCACATTTATCCATTTGGGGGATGGGCGGGGGTTCGGTCTGACAGAGAATCTCCCCGGTCATTCATGTGAGGCCCTGACCAGACCATTTCTGCTACCAATGATGAGGTCACCTGGGAGACCACGGGTTATAACATGCAAAACTATAAAGGTTGGTTCCGGCCTCACGACATTCTTTAACATACACCCCTCTGGCTCTGACCCTCACAAACACCGCGGGTGAAGGAACGCCCACGGGGGCGATTTGTTTTAATTCCACATCAGGGTGGAATGCCGGAACAAGCAAATGTTCCCGTTCCCTGCTCCTTACCTCGTCCGCCCGCCGATCGTTTCTTTCTGGAATATTCTGAGCCTTGAGGTTGTCAACATGACGACAGAGAAAACGTACAAAACCATTTGAACTTCAATTCCGACTGATTACCTGAGGCCTTACAATGAGAATTACTCTGACCGTGCTGTCAAGGCCTACCCTTGGCTCCCTCCATATTGGTCTGGATCTTGCTCCCTTGCCTATGTGCTACCTTTTGTTTACCATGACAGTTCCCTCCGTGTTCATCCCAAACTGCATCCACCTCAATTCAAACGGTCCATCACTGAGACCGAGCGATTCTGTATGTTCACCTTCCCTGCCTATGGGAGTGCTCAGGCTGCTCGGGAACTGATCAATATGGCCTCCACCTTGGAAAGGCTGGCTAATGAGACTGCCGATGGCTTTGCAGCGGTAAGCATGGCCATCTCCGAGCTGTCGGCTGAGGTCATTGTCACCCGTACTGTTGTGTTGTCGTGCGAGTGGAGCTGAAAATGTTGCTGGAAAAGCGCAGCAGGTCAGGCAGCATCCAAGGAGCTTTTTCCTGAAGAAGGGCTCATTCCTGAAACGTCAATTCTCCTGCTCCTTGGATGTTGCCTGATCTGCTGCGTTTTGCCAGCAACACATTTTCAGCTCTCATCTCCAGCATCTGCAGTCCTCACTTTCTCCTATTTGCGAGTGGCACAAGGTGGCCCCTGTGCTGTTATTGGGGCCTAGTGTGGCAGATACATTCCGAATACCTCAGACAATATAACTGACCAAGCGGATCACATCCGCCTGGAGGCTGATAATATCCAGCAGGAAGGGAAACAGTTTCATGATTATAATCCTACCCCACTGATTATTACTGGATGGTGGTGGTCTGTTCATCATGCTCCTGCATGTCTCGGACCACAAGGGGGGAACTGAAAACAGGAACGAACTAAACAAGAAATACTTACAGAACACAATGGCGATCTCTGTGTGTGCATGTACAGAACACAAGAAACCATCTTTCGCGGTTTTTGTTGTACGCGCCATCCAGACTATAAAAACTGCTGTACCTAATGTTCAAGGAGGGATGGCCTGGTCAAGTTCCACGGTTAGGGACACAATCACGCTGCCCCTCCCAATAGGTTTGGATTTAATAAATTTGATTTACTTACTTCTAAATGTGAATTTTATTAATTTTGATACAACATTACCCAATCAATTAACACCCGTGTAAAATGTTCCCCAAATGCAGGAATTGATATTAAAGTTGCTGGCTTTATCACTGCCTGAAAGTTTCCAATTTCCTGACACATATGAAATGTCTCCAAAATTCGACTACATCTTTATACAGTTCAGGCCAATAAAAATGTTCTTGGATTTTGACATGAGTTCTCCTTACTCCCAAATAACCTCCTCCTGCTAATTTATATCCACACCATTTCCTTTCCCCATACCATTTCCTCATAAGGCCTCATTTATAAGATAGCAACATTCTGGGGTCTCTACAGATTCTGTGTTCTATATTCAATATTCTAATCGCTGGCTAATGAAGACGAGCATCCCGTAAGCCTTCTTAACCATCCTGTCTACCTGTGCTCACAGCTTCAGCGATCCAAGCTCCCTTTGATCCTCAGTACTCCCCTCGGTCCTACTATTTATTTGGCCCCACCTGACTGTTCCCATTCATGGGAACGTGGCTGATCCAACATTCCTCAGGGCTACATTCCTGCCTTTTCCCTTTAATCTTCGATTCCCTAACTGATCAAGGATCTATCTCTGATGGAGATAAACTTAAAGCATTAGCCTGCCCTCTCTCCATGGATGCTGCCTGACCGCTGTGATTTCCAGCATTTTTTTGTTTTCAGGACAGTTTCCAGCATCTGCAGTAATTAGCTCCGACAAGGATCCAACTCTCTCATTCTTAAATATACACAGGGACTCTGCTCCCACAGCTCTCCCTGTGGCTGTCCCATCTTATTCACTTTCCTCATTCCTGAAGAAGGGCTCATGCCCGAAATGTCGATTCTCCTGCTCCTTGGATGCTGCCTGACCTGCTGCGTTTTTCCAGCAAGACATATTCAGCTCTGATCTCCAGCATCTGCAGTCCTCACTTTCTCCCATCTTATTCATCACCCATAAAACAAATCTTAATTACTCATTTATTACCTCAGCTCGGTGTGTACGATCTACATTTGCAATTTTGGGACAGAATTTATCCTTGTCTTATTCCCATTACCCAATGTGCATAGTGACCAAAGTTTTACATCAGCTGCCAATCTATTATCAGAATCTATTCTTTGACACTCTGATTTACCTGATGCTCAATTTCAATTTTTTGATGATGTTCCTAATCCTACATTCTATTGTCAATATCAACCATTGTTACTTTGTACATGAGATGTGGGGGATCTCTGACTAAAATAGCATTTCTGGCCCATCCCCAACATCCCCAGTGAAGACGGTGGTGTGCTGATCAGAGTCACTGCTGTTTCTGCATTTACCTGCATGCACTTTGTCTTATTCACTCGCGGGACGTGAGCATCGCTGTTCCAGACCTGGCTGGGAACGCTGCTGTTCCCAGTTGCTCCTCCATAATGTGTGGGGGTGAGCTGCCTTGTTGAACCACTGCAGTCCGTGTGGTGTAGGTAGACCCACAATGCTGTTAGGGAAGGAGCTCCAGGATTCTGACCCAGTGAAGGGACGGTGATATATTTCCAAGTCAGGATGGTGAGTGGCTTTGAGGTGAATGTGCAGGGATTTCCATTCTCATCTATCTGCTGCTCTTGTCCTTCTGGATGGTAGAGTTTGTGGGTTAGGAAGATGCTGTCTGAGGACCTTTGGTGAACTTCTGCAATGCATCTTGTAGGTGGTTCACACTGCTGCTGCTGAGAAACAGTGGTGGAGAGACGGGGTGTTTGTGGATGTGTTGCCAACTAAGCAGCTGCTTTGTTCTGGTTTCTGCCACCAGGAAAAAAACTACAGACTCAGTCAGTCAGACCCACATCCCACAAGTGAATAAAACAAAATCATTTCATGGTTTGGAAACAGTTGGACCCTCCTGTGGGCTTCACTGAGGAGTTTTGTTTATTCACAACACAAGGAATCCGTGTAACCAGGTATTTTACTGCGTTACTGATCTTCGCTCTGAACTGAGACAAAGTTGCTGCATAAATAAATGTGTTTGTGCAACAGCTTAGGTTCCGCAGCATGACACCAACATCACTGAAGTGATTTAGAAAAGGCGAGTAACCAACAGGATTGATTCCTTGAATGATATAATATAAGAAAAACACAACAATAGTTAACCACAGGAGGATGAAGCTCCCAGAGATGGTGAAGAGCAAAATCACAGCCTTCCTTCTGCTCTCCATCTCTGGGTCTCTGTGATTCTCTCCTTTGCTCTCACCCTTCAGTCTCTTCCGGACTCGACTGGTCACTAAAATGTGTCTGACTGTCAGAGCATTGAGCAACAGAATTAAAGCGAATGGCAGTGAAGGGGTTAAAACTGTATCGAGCCAATCTAATACCACCCACCAAGTCTCAGTGAAGTAGCTTAGCTTTGTTATACAGTAGAATGGCACATTTTTGATTATCCTCACAGGCTCATATTGAAAATAGAAGGGGATGTTTTTCAGACAGAACAGGGTGCAGGTTGTTGCCAGAACCACAGTCGCAGCTTTCTCAGTGCAATATTTTGTTCTCAGCTTCTGACAACAAATGGTCACATATCGGTCAAAGGAGAAAGTGACGGTGAACCAGACAGAGCAGTCCCTGGCAATACGAGACAGTGCTCCAATAACACTGCACACAGGAGTGATGTCCAGGAAAGACTGCGGGTAATAATAGAAAGGTAATCTCCTCAGTATAACCTCAGTAATAATGACCATCAGATCGGCAGCTGCCATAAACACCAGGTAACGGGTAGTGCAAGGGGAAACACCACAGTTTTGCCTGGAAAGGACTGTAACTGCTAGAAAATTTACTGTGGAAGACAAAGGGGAAAAGAAACAACAAATTATTGATCAGAAATATGCCCTACCCATTCCAGAGAGCAACAACAAGGTTTTACCAACAAATCCCCATGCACTGTGTGACTGGGAGTGGTTGGGTGTAATTGAGTTTGAGTATCAGAATTAAACATTCACTCGAGTTTGTCCTCCTGCCCAGTCAGTATCGAGATTCTAGAGTTTAGACAGGTATTGAGTGCATAACTCCTCCTAGGAGACCAGAAGGAAGTCTATGATTTTCTTTGGTTGCATGGTAAGGTACAGAACCCCATTAGAATCCTCAATCCCAATTCAGTTATAGGACTAGCAATTGGACTGTCAATAATCCAAACTCTTCCCTTCTCCAGAGAAACAGTTATTTCCTGATCCTGTCATTGGACCTAATCCGGATCGGAGCCATGGCAGGATTATAAAACAGGTCACCAGAACCTGTGTGAGATTTCAAACACAACTACACCCTATATCTTCAACATGGGCAGTACAGCAGAGCATGCAGGACTCCCTTAATGACAATGCGGGAGGTTTAGGTTTACTGTAATATTTACACTGTAAATCTACCCACCAACATCTCAATGTGTAGGGACCAGGAGGGCAATCTGTCAAAATGTCAATCTCCTGGCCAAAGAGAGTGAGGAGAGAATTTCGGGAAGCGATGGTAGATGAAGCTTTACAAATCAGAACAAGGCACAAATTCTTCAATTCCTTTGCTTTGCCAAAAAAAAGAACAAGCTGAGATTGAAAATTCCCAACTGATGCAGCATCCATGTCTGTGTGTGTGTAAGAGAGTTCCAAACCTTTCCCACCCTCTGTGCACAGAAGAGCTTTCTGACATCTCTCCTGAACGCTCTCAGCCCCATTCACAGACTATGATCCTTTGTTCTAAATCTGCAACCAGTAGAAATAGTTCATGTTTTCCTTTTAATATTTTGTTGGACTTCACTCAGATCATCCCTTAACCTTCAAAATTCTCCATCAACCTGGCTTCATTTACGGAATGAAATCAGAAGAAGCGCAGCAGGTCTAGAGCATCTGTGGGAGAGAGCACAGAGTTCGGGTCGAGTGACCCTTCTTCAGAACTAACCTGCCTGATCTCTCCTCATACCTTGAAGCCATATCAAACTGGAACAGATGACACAACACTGAGAACAGAAAATGCTGCAGCAGCAGTGAGGTTGGGAGTCTCTGTCAGTGTAGGATTGTACCGAGAATGCTGCTCAGTGAATTGCTGTCACTGTCCCGGTGTCTGGATAAGGGTGACCAGTCAGTGAGCTGGAGACGTTATTGTTCAAACGGTAAAGCCCGAGAGCAGATCAGCAGCAGATTAAAACAAGTTCAATTGTCATAGCGCCATACCTGGGATGCCAGTAAAAGCAAGGATGGTGTAGAACACTTTCTGCACGTGATCAATTGCTCGATGCATTTTTCTGTGTGAGGTGATCTGTCCCTTCAGGCAGCTGACAAGCTCCTTGTTTGAGACTCTGAGCTGATGCATTCCCAGAGACGCTGCCTTATACTGTGTGGGAGCTCCTTGGGGAGATCGAGGTGACAGCATTGCTCGGCTTTGTTGCTGTTTTACACATTTCTGGAAATGAACAAACCCATTACAATAACAAGTGTAATCCTGATTACAGAGGGGGGTTACGTGATAATGAAATAACAAAAGCAGACTCTGGAATCTACCAGCAATAACGCTGTCCACTCAAACACCATGAGCCCCATCCCGAGATCACACCCTATTTCATGATGTGAAGGTGCTGGTGTGGGACTGGGGTGGGCACGTTCAACCTGTTGGACTAGAACCTTGTGTTGTGTGATTTTTGACAATTATTTCAACTGATGCTGCATCGAGACAGTTCATTCCAAGTGTGAAAATATGTCTCCGAGCTGTCCTTCTGTCCTCTCGGGTAGGAGCTGCCCTCTTTAAACAAGAACATTTCACTCACTGATTCTTCTCACACACTGAATGTGTACATTACTGCGAGGTCAGCATTTATTCCCCATTCCCAATTTTCCAGGATCTGGAGTCATATGAAGGGCCAAGTAAGGACTGCATACTGCCTTTCCTGAGGGAAGGGGTCTCAGTGGACAAGATCGACCTCCAACAATGGGGACGTCACTGACCTCTCCCTTACTTTTACTGTCCATCAGATCCATCACTGACCGCCCACTTTACTGTCAGTGTCCATCAAGATACATCCCTGACCTCCCCCTTACTGTCACTGTCCATCCAAATACAACACTGACCTCCCCCTTACTGTCACTGTCCATCCAGATACATCACTGACCTCCCTCTTACTGTCACTGTCCATCAGATACATCACTGACCTCCCTCTGATCATTGCATCTACTGCGGACAACAAGGAAGGCAAATGGAGTTTTGTCATTTATTATAAACAGAATAGAGTATAAAGGTCGGGGAGTGTTGCTGCAAGTGTAGAAGGCAGGACAACAATCTCAGCTGGAGTTTTGCAAACAATTTTGGGATATCATTGCTTTGCAGACAGCTCAGTGGAAGTTATTGAGATAATTCCAGAGATGAAGATGTTGTCCAATTCTTCCTGAAAACAAGTTCGATAACTCCAACGGGAATGATCTGAATGAATGTGCCCAGGTGTCACCAATACTGAAACGGTCAAATCAGTACAAACATGAGCCAATCCCAATATTCACAGTCCCTTCTTTATCAGGAAACATGTTACAATACCCTTTAATTACAGGCATGCTATCTGTAATCCTACTGGCGCTTTAAGTCCTGAGTCGGTTGGAGATATACGCATTCTCTCTCTCTGCCTCTCACTCTCTCTTTCTCCCTCTCTCTCTCTCTCTCTCTTACTCTATTTTTCTGTCTATCTATCTCTCTCGCTCTGTGTCTGTCTGTCTGGCCCCCTCTCTCTCTCACTCTGTCTCTCTCACTGTCTCTCTGTGTCTATCTGTCTCTCTCTCCTTCTCACTCTCTCTCTCTCTCTCTCTCTCTCTCTTTCCCCCTCTCTATGTGTGTCTCTCTCTGTCTCTGGTCTGTGAAGCTGGTTTCTCTCTCCCTCACTCTCTCTCTGAGTGATCAGCTGGTCTCTGGTTGGTCAGCTGGTCTCTGACCCTTGCCGTGTTGGTCTCCTCAGAACGCCTCCAGAAGATTCAAGAAAACCGTCTGCAGGTGAACCCTGTTTTTGTGCCTTGGTCGATGGTTTTTCATAACGTTCTATAGTTCGGACCAATCCGGAGAATCCGTTAATTGTCTGAAACACTGTCAATCATAGACATAGATGAGAGTGGTCCTGAGGGAAAAGTACGAAACTGGGCAAAGGCTAATTATATGAAAATTTGACAGGAGCTGGGAAATGAGGATTGGGAGCAGCTATTTGAAGGGAAGTCCACATTTGCTGTGTGGGAGGCTTTCAAAGATAGGTTGAAGATAATGTAGGATAGGCGTGCCCCTTTGAAAACAAAGGATAGAAAAGGCAAGATTCGTGAACTGTGGATGACAGGAGAAATCGTGCGACTAGCCAAGAGGAAAAGGAAAGCATCCATAAGGTCCAGGCAGCGAAGAACAGAATGGGCCTTGGAGGAATATCAGGAGGGTGGGACCAATCTTAAACGAGGAATCAAGTGGGCTAAAAGGGCTCATGAAATAACTTTAGCGAGCAGAATTAAGGAGATTCCCAAGGCCTTTTCTTCATGTGTAAGAAACAAGAGGGTATCGAGAGAAAGAGTTGGTCCACTAAAGCATAAGGAAGGAAGGTTGTGTGTCGAACCTGAGAAAATGGGTGAGATTCTCCATGATTACTTTGCATCAGTATTCAATGAGGAGAGGGACATGATGAATTTTGAGATTAAAGGTAGAAGGTTATTTACTCTGGATCACGTTGACATAAGGAGGGAAAAAGTGTTGGGTAGGCTCAAGGATATTAAGGTGGACAAATCCCAAAGGACCGGATGGGATCTATCCCAGGTTGCTGAGGGAGGGGAGAGAGGAAGTAGCTGGGACCCTAACAGATAGCTTTGTCGCATTCTTAACACAGGAGAAGTGCTGGAGGACTGGAGAGTGCTCATATTGTTCCTCTGTGTATGAAGTATAGCAGGGATATTCCAGATAACTACAGACCAGTGAGCCTGACGTCAGAGGTGGGGAAGTTCGTGGAGAAGGTACTGAGGGATAAAATCTATTTATATTTGAAAAATAATGGGCTTATCAGTGACAAGCAACATGGTTTTGTGTGGGGGAGATCATACCTTACCAACTTGATAGAGTTCTTTGAAGAAGTGACCAAGTTGGTAGATGAAGGAAAGGCTGTCGATGTCATATATAATAAGGCATTTGATAAGGTTCTCTGTGGTAAACTAATGGAGAAAGTGAAGTCACATGGTGTGGAGGGTGTTCTCACTAGGTGGACAAAGAACTGGTTGAGCAACAGGAGATAGAGACTAGTAGTTGAAGGGAGATTCTCGAAATGGAGAAAGGTGACTGTTCTGTTCCACAGGGATCAGTGCTGGGCCACTGTTGATGGTGATATACATAAATGATCTGGAAGAGGGCATTGTTGGTCTGTTCAATAAGGTTCAAGTCCTGAAATGGGCGAAGGTGAAGTTTGATGGAATTAGACAAGAGCTTCCAGGGGTTGGTTGTAGCAGTTTGTTTGCAGGTTCAGGAAACTCCGGCAAGTGGGAGGCCTTTAAAAAGGAGATTGCTGGAGTACAAGGTGTGTATGTTCCTGTGAGGGTGAAAGGATTGGGTGGCAGGAATAGGGAATCCTGGATGACAAGAGATATTGAGGCTTTCACCTGGAAAAATGTTGGCATGGCTCAGATACAGGCAGCTGGGATCTCGAGAACCCCTGGAGGGACATGGAGGATATAGGAATTTACTGGAGAAGGTGGATAAATCTCCTGGTCCTGACAAATATATATATAAACACTGCGAGAGGCGAGAGACGAAACTGCAGGGGCCGTGGCTGATATTTTTGCATCATCGTTAGCTACGGGTGAGGTCCTTGAAAACTGGAGGGTAGCGAATATTGTGCCATTATTCAAGAACAGCTACAAAGATGAACATGTGAACTAACAACCAGTAAATCTAACATCTGTGGTGAGTAAGTTACTTGAGAAGACTCTGAGAGATAAGAAATACATGCGTTTGGAAAATCAGGGTTGGATTTGGAGTAGTGAGCACGGCTTTGTGAATGGGAGACCGTGCCTCAGATTTGTTAGAGTTCTTTGATAAAGTGACCAGGAAAGTTGACAAGGGCAGGGCAGAAGACGTAGTCCGTATGGATTTCAGTAAGGCCTTTGATAAGGTTTCACAAGGGAGGGTGCTCTGGAAGATTAGATCGTATCGAATCCGGGGGAGCTGGATACACAATTGGCTTGATGGCAGGAAGCAGAGAGTAATAGTGGAAGGATGCTTGTCAGACTGGAGTGCCTCAAGGGTCGGAGCTGGGCCCATTGCTGTTTGTTATTGATATCAATGTTTTCGATGAGAATGTCCAAGGGCATGATTAGTAAGTTTACTGATGACACTAAAATAGGCAGATTCATGGACAGTGAGGAAGGTTATCAGAAATTGCAGCAGGACCTTGATCAGCTGGGGAGGTGGGCTGAGAAATGGCAAATGGAGTTTAATATTGATAACTATGAGATCTTGCCTTTTGGAAAGTCAAATCATGGGAGGGGTTTCATAGTGGATGGTAGGGCCTTAAGGAGTGTAGTGGGTGAGAGGGACCTTGGTGTTGAGGTGCACAGTTCTCCCTAAGTGGAGTCCTAGTTAGACAGGGCAGGGAAGAAGGCTTTTGGCACACTGGCCTTCATCAGTCAGAGCACTGAGTATAGAGTTTCGGAAGCTCTGTTGCAGTTATACAGCAAGTTGGTGAGGCCACACTTGGAGTGTTGTGTTCAGTTTTGCTCACCTTGCTATTGGAAGGATGTTATTAAACTCGAAAGAGTGCAGAAGGAATTTACAAGGATGTTGCCTGGACTCAACAGTCTGAGTTTTCAGGAGAGTTTGGACAGGCTAAAACTTTATTCTTTAAAGCATTGCAGACTGGTGTGGTGGGGATGAACTTGTACAGATGTATAAGATCATGATCAGCACGGACTGGGTCAATGCACACAGTCTCGTTTACATCGAGTTGGGCAATTGAGGACTAGAGGGCATCAGTAAGAGGTTAGTGGGGAAAGAATAAAAGGGAATCTGAGGGATAACCTTTTTTAAACAGAGCGTGGTACGTATATAGAATGAGCTGCCAGCAGAGTGGGGCTGCACAGTGGCTCAGTGGTTAGCACTGCTGCCTGAGAGCGCCAGGGACTGGGCTCGATTCCCTACTTGAGCAACTGTCTGTGTGGAGTTTGCACATTCTCTCCGTGTCTGCATGAGCTTCCTCTCACAGTCCAAAGATGTGCAAGTCAGGTGAATTGGCCATGCTAAGTTGCTCATCGTGATAGGTGCGTTAGTCAGAGGGAGATGGGTCTGGGTGGGTTACTCTTCGGATGGTCGGCATGGACTTGTCGGGCCGAAGGGCCTATTTGCACGCAGAAGGGAATCTAATTTTAAAAAGAAGTGCTGAGGCAGGTATGTTAACAACATTTGAAAGGCATTTGCACAAATACATGGATAGGAAAGGATGGTTTGGAGATGCCGGTGTTGAACTGACGGGGGCGGGGGGAGGGGGATGTGAGTGCGTGAGAGAGAGTGTATATGTGTGTCGGTGAGTGTAAAGGGACACAAGTCTGTGAGAGAGTGCATGTGTGAGTGTGTGTGTGTAGGAGAGCGTGCCTGCGTGTATTTGTGTGTAGGGGTGTGTGTGTGTCAGAGTACGTGAGTGCATGTGTGTGTGTAGGAGTGTGTGTGTAGCAGTGTTTGTGTGTGAGTGCGCGTGTGTTTGTGTACAACTGTGTGTGTGTGTAGGAGTGTCTGTGCATGTTCAGTTTAGTTCAGAAGAATATGAGCCAAGCGCAGGATAGTGGGGTTAGAGGGGATGGACATCTTGATTGACACGGACCAGTTTGGGACAAAGGCCCTGTCTCTGTGCTGTCGGACTCCATGATTCAATGGATTGAATTTGAGAAAAAGAACCAGTTAATTGGAACACATTAAGGCTAGCAGCACGAACCAACTATCACAGCTCCAGCACATGGGCTGGAGGGTGACATATAGACACTGCCCTGGCTCGGGGGGAAGAGTGGTTGGATAATTTGCACCAAGAGGCCGTCGCAACTTGGAGGGTTGGATTGTCTGATTTTAGTCAGTGCTCAGAGACAGGAGAGTGTGATTACGAGTGAGGTATGGACAGGGACACAGACTGCCCCAGAACAGGAGGCTCATTCTTTGGCAAGAGTAACGACTGTAACACCAGAGGAACTGGAAGCCAATCAAGTGGGAGAAACTGAGAGCACTGGAATTGTAGTCAGGGTCTCACAGGGATCGTCACTGAACGTGAGTCCCGGAGGCTGTGTTGCCTTCCCATGCTGGGGTTCAGGGTCTATGGTCAGGGCTAAAGACATGTCTGCAATGGGATGGGCAGGATCCACGTAGGTATAAGCAACATATACCAGGCAAGAAACAAGGTTCAACCTGGTCACTGTCAGGAGCTCAGTGTCAAATAAAGAAGCTGAGACCTCAGCCATCTGGATTAATATCGATGCCAAGAGTTAATTGGCACAGAGCCAATCAGATTAGGGAGAGCCATCGATGGCTCAAAGACTGGTGTGGGAGAGTTGGTTTCTGGCTCTCTCATCACAGATGCTACCAGACCGACTGAGGTTATATTTCAAATTCCCAGTGACAGCAGTATCTACTCTGTAGTTCGATCGATGTTCCCTCTCTTTGGCCTATTACGCCAGACTCCATCACTCAATCGTTAAGTCTGTTCAGTTCCATCCTCCACTTTCTGCTATTTCCTACTAATATTAAGAATGGCCTGCCTGGGCCCCATTGCTGTTGGCTGGTATCAACCTCATTATCTCTGCCAAATCCAAAATTGTTTCAAAGCAAATGGGGACATTTTTTCTCAGTATTGAATGCCAAATGCATTCATATATAAATGTATATAAAACAAGAATAAAATGCAAAGCCTTGCAATAAAAATAACATGGCTTCCACTCTGCTGTCTGTCAGTTACAGTGATTTATGATCACAGCACGTTTCTGTCCGAATACAGTCTTTCTCCATGGTGGCCTTCTGCAATTTATTACAATAGCTTCAGTTTTTAACCAGCCTCTCAGGTAATAATTTGTGAAACACTTGGCACAGCCGTACCTTCATCAATCATTTATTTTCTTTCATCAGGCACAGTCACATTAGTTTAATTTGAAACCCACACTGACTCTCCTTAAACATATCCACCCTCCCCAATTGGATTTGTGTTGATCTGCTCCAGGTTATTCCAAGTGTACACAGCCCTGGTGTTAAACTGACCTGCCTGTATTCTCTGGAATGTACTCCTGTACTATTGAGAAAGGTGCCCCATTCTCCAGTTGGTATGGTGTGGCACGGGGACTGGGTTGAGCTGCAGTTTGTGATTTTATGAAGCAGAAAAGAAAAATTCAAAATGTTTCTATCTGAAAGAGGAAAGCATGGAATTGCCCAGAGTTTGCTGGCAATTTGGGAGATTGGAAAAGATATAAAGAAAACCAGCAAAGAAATATTGAGAGATTAATAGGAAGGGATACATTTCTAGAAGTATCAGAAGTTTCCGCAAGTGCATCTATAGATGGTTAAAAAAGAAAGGAGTCAAGAAAGTGAACGAGGTAAAAACAATGACTGCAGATGCTGGAAACCAGATTCTGGATTAGTGGTGCTGGAAGAGCACAGCAGTTCAGGCAGCATCCAAAGTGCAGCGAAATCGACGTTTCGGCCAAAAGCCCTTCATCAGAAATATGATGTGCTTTTGCCAGAAACGTCGATTTCGCTGCACTTTGGATGCTGCCTGAACCTGAACTGCTGTCCTCTTCCAGCATCACTAATCCAGAATCATGAAAGTGAACGTTGATGCATCAAAAAATGAGGCTGGGGAAAGAAGGAGGTGGGAAGGGAATTGGACAATCATTTTGCCTTCAGCAAAAGCAACAATTGGTGGAAGAACTCAGTAAGTCTGGCAGCATCTGTGGAGGGAAAGCAGAGTTAACAGTAGCTTGGGGAAGGTGGTATGTAAATGCTGGTGTTCATTTTAGGGAGAAACGTTAGACCCAGAAATAGTCACAAATCAGGAAATGTCATGTAGAGAGGAATTAAAGATATTTCCAATAAAGATATTTGGAATTGTGGACTGAAAATCCCCAGGATCCAGATGGACGCCATCCTTTGGGTCAAATAGAAGTGAGGTCGTTGGCACATTGGCTCTCATTTACCAACATTCCATTGATTCGGACCCAGTTCCATTAGATTGGAATGTAATAAATACAATGCTTACGGTGTGTGGAATCCCTACAGTGTGTGGAATCAGGCCATTCAGCCTACTGAGTCCACACCGACCCTCTGAAGAGAATCCCATCTATACCACGCCCCCACCCACCCCACCCCCTGCCACTATTTGAACTCTGTATCCCTGACTTTCCGATGGTTAATACACCTAGACACTATGGGGCAATTTAGCATGGCCAATCCACCCGAATCTGCACATCTTTGGACTGTGAGAGGAAACCGGAGCATCCAGAGGAAACACACACAGACATGGGGAGAATATGCAAACTGCACACAGACGGTACGCAGAGAGTTGGAATTAATCCAGGGTCCCTGGCACTGCGAGGCAACAGTGCTAACCACTGAGCTACCGTATTACCTCAGAATAGAATTCAAAGGTGCAGAGGGATCTGGGTGTACGAGTGCATGAATTACAGAAGGTTAATACTGCAGGTACAACATGTAATCAGGGAAACTCATAGGATATTATTGTTTGGGGAACTGAATAAAAAAGTAGAGAGGTTACCCTTCAATCATACAGGGGATTGGAGTAGAGTCATATGGAGATGCAGCTCCGAAAGAGGCCTTTCGGCCCATCGCATCTCCACCAGTGAAACACAACCACCATTCTCATTCCTATTCTTATCCCATTTCCAATACCTGGCCCATAACCTTGTATGGTTGAGCATCACAAGTGCACCCCTCAGTACTGGTGGGGATTTCTGCCTCTCAGTGTCTCACAGGCAGCGATTTTGAGATTCCCACCACCCTCATGTTTTGCTCACATCCCCTCGAAACCTTCTGTCCCTGATGTCATCAGAGAAAATGTCGGACAAGCTGGGTCAGTGTCCACTGAGGTTCAGAACAATCCGAGGCTACATGGTTGAAACACATAAAGTTCACGAGGATTCAGGATGGATGTGGAGAGGGTAGTATTTCCTCCTGGGGGAGAATTCAGAACTTGGGATGTCATTGTTTCAAACTGAATCATTGACCCTTTAACATAGAGATAAGGAGTTTGTTTTCCTCTCAGTGGGATTGTTTGCCTTTGAAACTGTATTCTTCAAACTGTTGTCAAAACATAGAAACCTGGAATATAGCAACAGGAGTAGGCTATTCAGCCCTTCCATCCCACTCTGCTATCCCATACGATCATGGCTGTTCATCCAACTCAGTCCCCATTCCCACTTTCTCCCCTACACCTGAAGCACTCGATCTAACACCTTCTTCAAAGTTTTGGAAGCAGTGTCTTGGGATATTTTTAAGCAGAGTTGAATAGATTCTTGATAAACAAGGGGTGGGTGTTCGGTTTATTGGGGGTTGAATGGGAATGTGGTGTTAAGGTTCCTGTTGGATGCTGTGATCCCATGAAGTGGCAGAACAGACTCAAGGAGATGAATGGCCTACTCCTGCTCCTAACCCATCTGCTGCCTTCCCCTGTGTGTGTATATAATGGGGAGAGCCAGGGCTCTCTTCCAGGACCTGGGGCTTTCCTGATGAATATCAGTGACACAGATCTGAATGTACGAGACACAGTTTCAACTTTTGTGGACGAGACGATTCTTTCAGAGGATTGTAAAGTGTTGATGGTGGGAGTGTTAACCATCCAAAGGACAAAGGCAGAATGCATGGACACAAAAGTCAATGCTGAGAAGGGGGAATTAATCCATTTTGGCAGCAGGTGCGGGGAGAGGCAATAAAAAGAAACGGCTGCAATTCCAAGGTGTCAGAGAACTCCGGGGATCTGAGCACAAATCATTGAAGGTGGCATGGCATGTTGGGAAAGCAGTGAATAAAGTTTGCAGCATCATGTGCTTTGACGTTAAGTGCGTAGGGAACAGAAAGCAAGGACTTTACAAGTAACTTGTATCAAAAACCACCTTAACTGCAGTATTGTGTCTCAATCAGGGCGAAACATCTCGGGATAAATGTGATGTGATTTGAGAGTGTATAATGAGGTTTTTACGAGAATTGGTTCCTGGATAGATTGGAGAAGATGGAGGCATTTTCCTGGGAGCGGAGAAGTCTGGAAGGAGTTTTGATCAAGGTATTCCGAATTCAAGTGGGTTCAGGAACAGGGGAGAATAGTTGCGAACATGGTCCCCTGTAGCAGAGGAATGGAAAACAAGACCTGCCTGATATCAGAAGAGAAGGAAACTTAGTTCCACACAAGAGAACATTATTTCTACACAGCAACTGGATAGGGTGTAGATGCTGCTGCCTACAGCGTGGGATGGGCTGATTTTACGTCTTCAGAAATGAAATGGATGTTTAACACAAGTTTGTTTATCACAAATGCAGATCATTGAGAAAAGGTGGAAATAAGGGAGATGATGAGTTGCTGTTGTAGAGAGGGGATAAAGTAGCAATGGACCTTCTGCTGTGTCAACAGGAAAAGGCCCTTCAGCCCTTCAAGTCTGTGTTGGTCATAAACTGTCAGCTAACTGTTCTGATTCTATGTTCCACTACTTGGCCCATACGCTTTAATACTTTGGCATTGCAAGTGTACGTCTCAATATGTCTTCAACATTATGAGAGCTCCTGCCTCTGCCCCCACTTACAGATAGTGAGTTCCAGATTCCCTCCCCATCTTGGGTGAAAAGAAAATCTTTCCTCACATCCCTTCCCAAATCTCCTGCACCTCACCTTAAATCTTCACCCCAACCCACTCCCCTCCTCTCCCTTGATCATTGATCTCTCCAAGTCGATGATTTGCTGAAAATAGAATTCAGCTTGTTGAAGGTTTTTGTCTTGTCATCAAGTCCATTGTCAAGAATACCAATTCAAGGGGAACACCAACAGTTATCCTGCATGTTCTTGTGAAGTCTACATGGTGGCTTTTCCCGAAATTGGGATTCTTGCAAATAGTCCTGATGAGCGCAAGATGGAAACCATGACACTTTTCACCAACAAATGTAAGCATTATTGAATAGTGTCGAGTGAGGTGCAAAATAAATGCAGAAACTCTGCCCTGGTGGAAAGCTGAAGTGAGAAACAGAAATCCTGAAGAAATTCAGTGGGACTTGGAAGAAGAGTCATCCTGGACTCAAAACAATAGCTCTGTCTCAGCCTATTTCCAACCCACACTTACCAGGAACCCCAACAGCTGCGAGGAGTGGGGAATAAGAAACATAGATGCAGTCAAAAAATATTTGTACATGCTCACAAAACGTCCCAGTGGCTGGCCGTGCCGAGCTCAGTGCACCCACCAAGACAACTTTGGGTTCACGGTCGGACAGAAATTACAGCAGGATCTCCCTCAACAGGCAATTAAGCTGCTTGTGTCTTACTGTAACGATAGAAATAGATCAGCAGAAAGTCTCAACGGACACGACTTGAAGTTAGCAAAAGCACCAATGTTTCCACATGACTAAGTTAATGAACTTACATTTACAGCTGTGCTCTTGGTGTTCCTTCATGTGTTTTAGCTGCAAACCAAACCAGCCACACTCAGTGATCAAACTCCATTTTAATTATTGTCTTTAAAAAATAAACCTGCTTTTTGGACATGTTCTGCTCCATTGCAGGTGGGTCTTGAACCTGAACATTTCAATGTATGACCACTGCCCTGAATCCCCTCGCTGGCAAAGTGGCTCATAGCCAGAAAGATCAGCCTCTCACCAGAAGCTTCGTCCTTTATGTTGGTGGGGGAGGGGAATGGAGAGACCTGGCTGAGTGTAACTGTACCTTCAGAGAAATCTTCCAAAAGGGGTCTATGTTAATTGTTTCCAGGGGCTGCTCTGTATTGGCAGCGTTCTAGGAGAAAGTGAGGACTGCTGATGCTGAAGATCCGAGTTGAGAGTGTGGTGCTGGAAAACCACAACAGATCAGGCAGCATCCGAAGAGCAGGAGAATCAACATTTCGGGCATAACCCCTGCTGTCTTTGCAGCATTCCCTCCTGTTCACCAGTGCTTTCACTCAATGACAGCAGCTGAACACTCTTTTAAGGGCGAAACAAGCAGACACTTGGAGCACAGCAAGCTCGCTCGCACAACACTGTGTTATTTACTGAGAGAATGGGTTTCACTTTCTTCATCTGGAGAAATACTTGTCTACTTCTGGAAGAGGTCTCTGTGTCTTTTCATCCAACACCAGTAACACCCACCAGCTCTCCCACCCCTCCCCATCCCAGTAACTTCCACCAGATCTCCCACCCCTCCCCATCCCAGTAACATCCACCAGCTCTCCCACCCCTTCCCATCCCAGTAACAACCGCCAGCTCTCCCACCCCTCCCCATCCCAGTAACAACCATCAGCTCTCCCAAACCTCCCCATCCTAGTAACACCCACCATCTCTCGAACACCTTCCCATCCCAGTAATTACCCCCAGCTCTCCCACCCCTCCCCATCCCTGTAACTTCCATCAGCTCTCGCACCCCTCACATCCCAGTAACACCCACCAGCTCCCTCACCCCTCCCCATCCCAGTAACAACCACCAGCTGTCCCACCCCTCCCATCCCAGTAACTTCCACCAGCTCTCCCACCCCTCCCCATCCCAGTAACAACCACCAGCTCTCCCACCCCTCCCTATCCCAGTAACTTCCACCAGCTCTCCCACCCCTCCCCATCACAGTAACACCCACCAGCTCTCCCAAGCCTCCCCATCCAAGTAACATCCACCATCTCTCGAACACCTTCCCATCCCAGTAATTACCCTCAGCTCTCCCACCCCTCCCCATCCCAGTAACAACCACCAGAACTCCCACCCCTCCCCATCCCAGTAACTTCCACCAGATCTCCCATCCCTCCCCATCCCAGTAACTTCCTTCAGCTTTCTCCTACACTCCTAACTGTGAACCTTCCTGTCGTCCCCTATAAACTTCCTCAGCTCTGTAACCTCCTCTATCCCCTACACCCCTCCCTATCTCTGTCAGGCCCTCAGCCCCTACACCCCTCCCTATCTCTGTCAGGCCGTCAGCCCCTACACCCCTCCCTATCTCTGTAACCTCCTCCATCTCCTGCACCCCCCCATCTCTGTCAGCCCCTCAGCCCCTACACCCCTCCCTATCTCTGTCAGCCCCTCAGCCCCTACACCCCTCCCTATCTCTGTAATCCCCTCCAACCCCTAACCCCACAGTCACAGCAGAATGGCCATCTGTCTGTTTATTGTGACTATCCCTTTCCTTGTTTGATTTCGACTGGGCAGATGGAGTCAGATTCCTGGAATCCCTTTCACTCACTCTCTCACTCTCTCCTTCTCCATCTTTTCCCTCCTATGTCCCTTCAAATACTATCATTCATTTTTTAAAAAGACACACAACATTTTTTTCATTTAACGCTGGAGAGCCATAACAGCTGCTAAAGAGTCAATTTAAAGTGAACCGAGAGGCTGAGTTTAAAATGTCCTCTCACCTCTTATTCCATTGTAGGCTCCCTCATGTTCACATTCACTCCTCCCCCTCCCTCTCTCTATCTCTGTCTCTCTCACACACACACACACACTCCCTCTCTCATACTCCCTCTCTCACACTCCCTCTCTCACACACACACACTCCCTCTCTCACACTTCCTCTCTCACACTCCCTCTCTCACACACACACACTCCCTCTCTCACACTTCCTCTCTCACACTCCCTCTCTCACACTCTGGAGCCATCATCAAGGGATGTGAGTGCGGTGCTGTTCTGCTTGAATTCCTGGTCCAGGAGAGAAGGGTTTCTGCAGAAAATGGTCACAATCTGGTCAAAGATCTTTCTCTGAGTCTCCGGCACTGGGAAGAAGGTGAAGCCAAAGAAGCCGATCAACAGGAAGGTGAAGATAAGGAAAAAGATTGGAGCACAGAGCTCATGGCAATGGGAAAGAGGAAGAGAGAGACTTACATTGCAGTAGCACCTGTCACCACCCGAGAAACTTCTTCCTTTCCTTTTCCTCTGAGGCATCAAGGTGCACAAGCTGCAACAACTTCGAGATCCCCACAGCCTTCTGGAACCTTCCTCCCCTCCCGTTCCCTCTGACTCCATTCCCTAGCCCAGCCCCACCTCCCTGTCATGTATTCACCATCCGTCCTGACCTTCCACTCCCTGAGGCTGAACGGCCTCTACCCTGTAAAGCTCTCTGTTTTATCCCAGTGATGGGCTCATCCTCACCCTGAGCAACTTTTCCTTTGACTCCTCTCACTTTCTTCAGCTCAGACGGGTTGCCAGGGGAACCCGCATTAGCCCCAGTTTCTTCTGCCGCTTTGTGGGTTATGTGGAACATTGCTTGTTCCCCTCCTGTTCCTGACCCTACCCATTATTCTGTCTCCGTTATATCGACGGTATCATCGGCACTGCTTCCCTCCCCCGTCTGTGGGACAACAGAAGTTTAGTGTTCCTTGGTTTTATTGAGGAGAGCTCATAAAGGCGGAGGGGCTGAAGCGTGTAGTTTAATAATGGAAGGGGAGTGGCAAGGTCTCCCAGTTCAGGTTATTTCTAGTTTGTTTTAGCTGGAGCAATCACAAGATGTGAGAGTCCAGGGGAGTTACAAGCTTCAGGAAAGGATTCCTCTGTCTTTATCTGAAATCTCTCTCTGGGTGTGGTTCCCTCCAGCCTGGAAGAATCTGTGTTTGAATTGATCTTTTTGCCAAGGGGTATTTTATGGAATGCGACAGTCTCGGAACAGTTAATTAATAATAATTACTGTTTCTGGTCGGATATAAGTTCTGAAGTCCATTTTCTTTTGCTCATGTTTCAACTGGAGTGTTTAAATAAATTCTGTTTAAAGCCGAGTGGTTTGAACAGCTGCATCACATCGATAACACACACTTCACGTCTTCCTTTAAAATTGGAAAAAGGTAGGGGCTAGGCTACATTTTCAGATATTTTGAGGGACTCTGGCCTGGTCCATGACAGCTTAGGACTGGAAATATTTATTGATTTCGCTTCCAATTTCCACCAGACTATTACCTTCACATCATCCATCTCTGACTCCTCCCTTCCCTTCTGTGTCCATCTCTGTGTCCATTTCTGGAGATAGACTGGGCACCAATATACACTATAAACCCACCGCACAGCTGCCTGCACTATACATCCTCACATCCTGCTTCCTGTGAAGACTCCATCCCATTCTCCCAGTTCCTCCGTTTCCGTCACATTTGTTCCAAAGAGGCCAACTTCGACAAGGGAGTCTCCAAAGTGTCCACCTTCTTCCTGAGCAGAGGATTCCCTGGCACTGTTGTTGACAGGATTCTCAGACGGATCCCATCCATCTCCCACAATTCAGTCCTCATCGCCCTCTCCTCCCTCCCGCGCAAGTGAGCGGTTCCCCCTTGTTCTCACCGACCATCCCACCACCCTCCACATCCAGAGGATCAGTAGCTGGCATTTCCACCCCCTCCAGCAAGATGTCACCACCAGACACGCAATCCCCACCCCTCCCTTGTCAGCCTTCCACAGGGACCGTTCCCTCTGGGACACCCTGGGCTTCTCTTCCTTCACTACCAACACCCCACCCCACAGCCTCACCACGCCTTCCCACACCTAATGTGTAATACCTGTCCATTTACCTCCTTTCTCCTCAGTATCCAAGGCCCCAAACACACCTTCTAGGTGAAGTACTTCACTCAGTCTCGTCTACTGTATTCGCTGCTCACAGTGTGGTCTCCTGTATATTGGGGAAACAAAGCATAGACTGGGTGCCTGCTTTGGAGAACACCTACATTCTGCCTGACAAAAAGACGCTGAGCTTCCAATTGCCTGCCACGTCCCCACCCCACCCTGTTCGCTGGCCAACATCTCTGTCTCAGGCTTGCTGCAGTGCTCCAGCGAAGCTCTGAGCAAGCTGGAACAACAGCGCTTCATCTTCCACCCAGGAACTCCACAGATTTCTAGACTTGGTATTGAGTTCAACAACTTTCGGGCTTGAGTTCTCTCAAGTCCTTACCCTCAACCCTCCACGCCGGGCCGTGTTATCATATAGTCTACTAGTATACAGACCCCACTGTTACCAACTAACAGTCCCCATTAACAGCTATTCACCCTCCGAGCCAGAGCGTTATCCATTCCTTTGATGCGAAAACCTCACTTGCTCAACCCACCAACTTTGTCTGGATCATCAATATCCACATGGTCACCTGCCATTTCATTTGTTTAGCCACGTTCTCAAATGAATTGAGAAACACTTCTACATCTGCCTCACAGAATTTAAATAATGCTTGGACATATTTAAACAGATACCCATCTGGCCTTTGGCTACAATGGGCTTGCTCATGATCACTATCCCGCTCACGCAACCTCCCTTCTAACTCCACCCCCATTATTTTATGTTGATTTGCCTCTCTCATTGCTAACTTCTGATGTGAAATTCTCTCTCCCTTTCTCTTTTCTCTTCTTTTAATTGCAATTCAAAATGTTGCCTTTCCTTTTCATGTTCAAGCTGCATTTGAATTCGAGCCATTTCCAAAGATTTCAGTGGCATTCCCAGCAATGTTAAATGTTGCGCTATTGCTGCAATTACCTCCCCTTTTCTCACAGACCCTGTCAACCCCAACTCCAACTTGTCTACAAACCCCAACCCCAACTTGTCTACAAACCCCAACTCCAACTTGTCTACAAACCCCAACTCCAGCTTGTCTACAAACCCCAACTCCAGCTTGTGTACAAACCCCAACTCCAGCTTGTTGGCCAGGTCCAACAGCTTTGCTTTGCTCAGTTTTTTTGCAAATCCCCCAAAACTCACTTTGTCCAACCCCAAAAAATAGGTTGAAACATCCAAAACAATAGACACTAACACCTCCCACTTGCTGCCTTCAAGTCCAACAATCCTAAACCCAACTTGGAATGAGACATTGTGATCCTGACATTTGTTATGGACCAGACCAGACCCCCTGAAGATATTTAATGAAGGTCGCCTGGACCCTCACCTTTTTTAATTTTAAAGGTAGATGTGAAGTGTGTGTTCCAGATACAATGTGATTGGTCAAACAATCCGATGTTAAGCAAAACACAATAGATTGAAACACTACAGTTAAAATACAAACAAAATAAAGAGGAACTTAGAATAACCCGACTACTGGAAAATTTAACTGAATATTAAGTGGGATACCTATTACTAATAAACAGTTCCAATATGGTAAGATCCCATAAACACACCGCTTGGCAAAACGGCCAATTCAGGCACAGATTCTCAAATGCAGTTCTTCAATCCTGGTGGAACAAAGCATCAAAAGAGATCCCAGAAAAAGTACCTGCTAGGAATCATTCAATGAAGCTCCCAACTCTTCTGGGACCCCAGATAGCTTCTGACTGCTCCAGCTAAAATACAAACGAGAAAGTCTGGTCTGTGAGAGCTGGCCACTCCCATTGAAGCTGCCTCCATTGTTCCAACGTTTAAAAGTAACGGAAAGGCCTCCTACCTTATTTACTGGAGCCGTCTCCAGTAGCCAGTTTGGCACCTCTGCCTTTACAACCTCTCTTCAAAAAAACACAGGACAAAATAACGGTTTGAAAGTAAAGTGACAGCATCGTCACGGGTGGAGATGAAGCGGGGTCCTTGGTAAATGTCCTGCATTCAGTCATAGAGTCATAGAGGTCTTTGGCCATCACATTTGTGCCAGTCAGAAATGACCACCTATCTATTCTAATCCCATTTCCTAGCACTTGGCCCATAGCCTTGTGTGCCTTGGCAACACATGTGCTTCTCAAAATAACTCTTCAATGTTGTGAGTGTGTCTGTCTCTACAGGCAGGAAGTTCCAGATTCCCACCAACATCTGGGTGAAGAGATTTTTGTTTTCTCACATCTCCTCTCAACGTGCTGCCCTTTAACTTAAATCGACACCACACCCCCTCCCCTCCAGGCATTGCTCTATCCATCAAGGGGAAATGTTCCTTCCTGTCGATGCTGTCTGTGCTCCTGATGATTGGAAATATCTCATCCATGTCTCCTCTCAATCGCCTCTGCTCCTGTGGAAGAGCACACCAGTCTGTTCGATCGTTTTTCATACCTCTGGGAAAGGTCTATGAACACCGCCAAAACCTGATGGCTATGTCCTGCCACTTCCCTCCTGAACGCCTCCATTGAATCTGTATCCATCATAATCTGAGGCAGTGCACCCAGAGGCAAACAATTAGCTGCAGGATTGACCTTTTCCCATGTCTCCATTGCTTCTTTCACCAAATGTTTAAAATCTATGGAGATGTGTTTGTCATCTGTGGGAACATTATTTATTCATTACCAACTGTGTCTGCAACACCCATGTTTTGTGTACCCATATGACACCAGGCGACACCAAAATGGGAGGTGTAGTGGACAGCGAAGAAGGTCACCTCAGAGTACAATGGGATCTTGATCAGATGGACCAATGGGCTGAGGAGCAGCATATGGAGCTTAATGTAGATAAATGCGAGGTGCTGCACTTTGGAGAAATAAATCTTAGCAGGACTTATACATTTATTGGTAAGGTCTTAAGGTCTGTTGCTGAACAAAGAGACCTTGGAATGCAGGTTCATACCTCTTTGAATGTAGAGTCACAGGTAGATAGGATAGTGAAGAAGGCATTTGGTATGCTTTCCTTGATTGGTCAGAATATTAAGTATGAGAGGTGGGAGGTCATGTTGCAGCTGTACAGGACATTGATTCGGCCACTGGTGGAATATTGCGTGCAATTCTGATCTTGTGAAACTTGAAAGCATTCAGGAAAGATTTAAAAGGATGGTGCCAGGGTTGAAGGATTTGAGCTACATGGAGAGGCTGAACAGGAAGGGGCTGTTTTCCTGCAATTAACCCCTTTCCTTCAGAACATTACTGCTGAGTGCAGGTCTTAATCGCTCAGTTGGCATGAGAGAGCAGATCATCAAGCAAGTGTTATGCCCTCTGACTGAGGGAGCTGATTGTTCACATTGTTTCTGTAACTCCTTCCCAGGTATGATCAAAGCAGATGTTGTTGTCACTGCTATTGTAACAGTTTCTCATTGTCCCATTTATTCCAAGAAACAGTCTATTCGAGGGTCATCACTGCTTCTCTATGTGTGTGACAAGTTATTCTTTTTGATTCGTTCAATGCATGAGCAGCTGTGAAAGTGGTGAATTTTACATTGGGACACATGGCTTTCTGATTGTTTTTTGGCTGCACAGTTATCATTGCCTTTGACTGCAGTTTTTCCATTCTCTGACAAGCACCACATTTAGAATCCATCCAGATTGGAATGTTAATAGCGAATTTGTGAAAAAGTTTCAGTTTGATGCAAGGACGTGGGATACCCGTTATGAATGAGTTTCAATATTGCACTTTAAATGAAGCAATAAAAAGCATTTCTTCATTATACCTGAGCAATAAATGAATTCATTTATCTTCTTCCTTCAAGTTAATGTGATTGCAATAACGATCCTGGTTCGGGGGAAGTGTGGTCTTTCCAAATGTGTCACTCATTACCTGGTGGCTATGGCAATGGCGGATCTCCTGGTCATTATCTTTGATCTGATACTACGACAAATTCCTATCACATATCGTGATGAGTTTCTTTTCCTATATTATGTCTCCTTGTGCAACATCCACGCGGTTCTGCTTTATGCAGCCACAGACTGCTCTGTCTGGTTCATGGTCACCTTCACCTTTGATCGGTTTGTGGCCATATGTCGCCAAAAGTTGAGAAATAAACAATGCACGAAGAAAACAGCGGGAGTGGTTTTAGGAACAGTGACTGTGCTGAGTTGTTCGAAGAACATTTTCTGGTATTTCGTGTATTCCCATCGATATTGGTTGTCAAATAGTCCATGGTTTTGTCGAGTACATCCAAATGTAAGTACATCAATTGCCTGGACTATTGTTGAATTAATACATTACATAATAATGCCATTCCTTCCATTTATTTTGATTCTACTGTTAAACACACTGACAGTCAGAAACATTATATTAGCCAACAGAGCTCGCAGGAAACTCCGGGCTCAGACGACTAGGGACAGTGTTAGTGACCCAGAGATGGGGAGTCGGAGGAAGTCCATGATTATGTTATTTATTATATCTGGCAATTTCATCATGTTATGGGGGATGTTCATTGCTTATTCCATACTGAAACGCTTTGATTACTTGGGATACCCAGTTCCTCTGCCAACATTTGTAAGTGAGATTGGCTTCATGCTCCAGCTCCTGAGTTGCTGCACAAACACCTTTATCTATGCAGTTACCCAGAGGAAATTCAGAGAAGAGATGCCAAATGGAATAATGTATCCCTTCACAAAGCTTAACAAAATAATTTGATGATGTTTACTTGCCAATGTTTGAAACACTAAATATATATTTTCTCTGGATTAAGATTCCGATCTGAGATCCCAGGCTTTATGTACGCTTGAGCTGAAAAATGTGTTACTGGAAAAGTGCAGCAGGTCAGGCAGCATCCAAGGAGCAGGAGAATCGATGTTTCGGGCATAAATCATTCTTCAGGAATGAGGAAGGTGTGCCAAGCAGGCTAAGATCAAAGGAGGGACTTGGGGGAGGGGCATTGGGAATAGAATAGTTGGAAGGAGGTTAAGGTGAGGGTGATAGGCCGGAGAGGGGGTAGGGGCGGAGTGGTCGGGAAGAAGACTGCAGGTCAAAAAGGCGGTGCTGAGTCCGAGGGTTGGGACTGAGATAAGGTGGGGTGAGGGGAAATGAGGAAGCTGGAGAAATCTGCATTCATCCCTTGTGGTTGGAAGGTTCCTAGGCGGAAGATGAGGCTCTCTCCTGCTGGCGTCGTGTTGCCATGGTCTGTCGATCGAGGAAGCCAAGGACCTGCATGTCCTTGGCGGAGTGTGAGGGGAAGTTAAAATGTTCAGCCCCGGCGGGGGGGTTGGGTTGGTTGGTTGGTGCGGGTGTCCCAGAGGTGTTCTCTGAAACGTTCCGAGAGTAGGTGGCCTGTCTCCCCAATGTAGAGGAGTCCACATCGGGTGCACTGGATGCAGTAAATGATGTGTGTCGAGGTGCAGGTGAATTTGTGATGGATATGGAAGGATCTCTTGGGGCATTTGAGGGAGGTGAGGGGGGAGTTGTGGGCGCAAGTTTTGCATTTCTTGCGGTTGCAGGGGAAGGTGCCGGGAGTGGAGGTAGGGTGAGCGGGGGGTGTGGACCTGACGAGGGAGTCGTGGAACGTTTCCTGATTCCTCCTCCTGACCTCCAGAGGGAGGAGCTCTGCCTCGCCTCAGGCCCCCGGCCTGAGTCACCTCTTGCCTCCTCCCGCTTCCTCCCTGACAATCCCTCCCAAAGGGGGTGCGGTCAACTTGGGTGACATCACCGCGCAGAGACTTGCGTCACTCAGGTCATTGTGTGACTGTCCGAACCAATAGAATGGTTAGGGACAGGAGCCAATTGTCCCAAAACAAACCTGCCGCATGTGCAGTGGCGCAGGGAGGCCAGCAGAGGGTGGCATTGTATCACTTTAAACACAAGGAGGACGCACAGAGACATTGAGTCATCAGATTTTAATTAATTCATTGATTTAAACTTCTCCCATTGCAGGCAGAGCTGGGCCCACACAGACACATCAACATGACCAACAGCATTATTAAAACTGAACTAGAAGAAGAATAGACAGAGGCAGATAGAGGGTTGTTAACCCCATTTAATGGATACAGCCTCCAATACAACAGACAGCCTCACTGTGTCTCACACCTGCACACACACAACATGGGGGCTGGGGAAAAAATAAACACTACCGCAGTTAGGCAGGAGTGTGGGAAAAGGGAAATAAACTAAACCGGAGAGTCAGAGGTTCAGGTCACTCTGAGAGCTGGCTCTGAGGGAGCTAGATCAGTGTGTGTGTGTGTGTTCAATGTTAGAAACAAAATGCAATAAAATTTAGACGAGACCACCAAAGCTGGAAACAAGACAATTTATTATGAACTTGCAAGTAAGGGCTTCAATTGCATAAGCAAATGAAAGCAAATTAGAACTTAGGTTAGTGTACAGTTATACCCTTTGAGCTGAGTGATGTCATCTCTCCAGACTCCTAATTACCCAATCTCTCTCACTATTTCCCCTCTTCCCATCGATGCCCCACGCCCATTGCCCCTTTCTTTCCAAGTTGGTAATTTCCCCCTTGCACGTGCTGTCATAAGGCTCAACTCTTATCTCCATGTTCCCCTTTGTAACTTCTTTCATTATCCACAGGTACATTCCATTCCTGTACATACATCTTAACAATGTATCTTTTTCGTGCATTGCTGATATGTTTCAGTAATCCTAGCTTTTTGCTGAAACTGTTGTTTTAAACAACATGGAAAAAGGAATTATTTTCTTGAATAAAGCTACATTAAAGTTAATCCTTAATGATCCATAATTATGCCCTGAAAAGTAGAGATAGTCTTCCCTAAATACCTGCAGGGTTAATAGTTCTCTTGCTGTCCCCCTTTTCTGTATGCTTTTTCTATATCTGAAAAAACAACACTTTTCCCCATTTCTAACATCAAGGACTCTCCTCCTTGAAGGTGTCTGAGAGGAAGGGGACTGTCTTTGGACCAGCTGCCCCATGAAAAAAAAGAAAATAAAGAAGAAAAAGAATAACAGAGAGTCCATTGCACATAGACAGAGACAGAGAGATACTCAAACACAGAGACACACACACAGATAGTCAGAGACACAGACAGACAGTCTCACACACACAGATAGACAGAGACAGACAGTCTCTCTCACACACACACACACAGACAGTTTCACACACAGAGACAGAGACAGAAACAGACATAGACACAGAGACCCATCGAGTGTTGGTGTTAGTCCTTTTGTTGGTGCATGTGTGTCACTAATTGTTCCTGTGTGTGCATGTGTTAGAGTGCCTCAGGTAGACCCCTCAATGACATCAGGGAGGGCATTCCAGGATATTGACCCAATGACAGTGAAGGAACGGCAATATATTTCCATGTCAGGATGGTGAGGGGATTGGAGGGGATTATTGTCAGTCAGGCTTCAGTGTGAGTCAGTCAAGGATGAGTGAAGGGTCAGGCAGATATCAGTGACAGCGAGGGTCACTCACATGTCAGTCCGAGGTTAGTCAGGGGATAGCTCAGGGGTCAGGCAGAGGTCAGTGAGGGTGAAATCATGGAGCAGTTGAGGATCGGTCAGGGGTTAGACTCTCGTTATATTGTAGCTCTGTATATAAATCGCCCAAGCCCCTCAATTTAATTCAAGTCAATAACTCGCTCTTGGGTATCTGCTATTCTATATAGAAGCACTCAAATCCCCTCGATAAAATTCCAATCTGAAGCTGACTTCCATTGATAAGGGACTCTGTACATTATTCTGCATTTTAAAAACCCACACTGAATACCCTTGATTAGATTCCAACGTGTAACTCACTCCCATGTATATGTGACTGTTTATAAAATACCCTAAAACCTTCAATTATAGTCTACTCTGTGACTCACTCCCAGTTATCTGTTATTCTATATATAAACCACCCCGAACACTTCGATATGATTCCAGTCTGTAACTTAACTGTCATGTTAAGATCATGTTCCAAACCCAATCACCTGATAAGAACATTCAATGTATCATTTGTCCTCCTATTTGTTGGCACTACCATCATGTTAACTTTCTGATGTTAACGTACAAGATCAGACAAACCCCCTGGACAATA
Source organism: Hemiscyllium ocellatum (assembly GCF_020745735.1). Lineage (NCBI taxonomy): Eukaryota > Metazoa > Chordata > Chondrichthyes > Orectolobiformes > Hemiscylliidae > Hemiscyllium > Hemiscyllium ocellatum. The sequence goes on from NC_083444.1 coordinate 13,643,460, forward strand.
ACATTTCAGAATTTCTCACCATTTTAAATACTACTATTCTACTATTTCTATTCTTCTTGTAAATCACATTCCACTACATTCTATTCCACCTGCCAACATTTTAAATATAATTCACAACACACAGACAGCAAAGTAAATGACATGATGGGATGTAGCAGACTCTGTTACACTCAGTACCTTCATGTTGCAATATAATGATATCCAGACAGAAACCTGCCCTCTCTCAGGGACAAAACCTCCCTGGGTCAGGAAGTGTGGACTGGGCAGGGAATGAGGATTTTAATCTGTCACTGAGTGAGTTTGGAAATCTGTGCTGCACATGGACATTTCTCCACGTTATATTCCATCTGCCAATGACTTGCCCACTCAGTGAAGCTGCCATATCAGCTCACAGCCTCTTTGGTCATCCCCACATCTTTCTCTCTCATCCAATGTGGGTCTTGTCAATGAACCTATAGACATCACATAGAAACAATAGACAATAGATGATAGACGATAAGAGCAGGAATAGGCCATTCGGCCCCTCAAGCATGCTCTGGCATGCAACATGATCAAGGCAGATGGTGGAGTTGAATTCCCTAATCCCATTCTCCACTCATGTCCCTTTTTTCATTTAGACACAAGAACGAAACCAACATCGTGTACGCGTGTGAGAGAGAGAGAGAGAGAGAGAAAGGGGGGAGAGAGAGATTGGGTGTGGGAAAGAACAATAGTGAGATGGTGTATGGGAGAGAGAGAGAGCGGGAGATGGAGTATGAGAGAGATGGCATATGTCTTTGTGTCTGTCTGTGTGTGGGGGTGTGTGTTGGAGACAGTTTAAACTGAGTTTAACTCTATGTCTCTGCTTGGGGAATACTTGTCCTTCAGATATTTGACTGCAACATCATAGAGAGCTCTCCCTGTGCTGCACCTGACACGGGGTCATTAATGTGGTCAGTGGAAAGAGACCTTTACTTTGTACCTCCCTCCATTGAACAGGACACATGACCAGAATGTGCCAATGATACACAAATTGCCAATCGAGTAAACAGGGAAGAGCAGGCGACGTCAGGATGATACAAGCAGACACTGTTTACTGTCGTTGGGAAGGTGTCTGAGGATGAAAGTAGTCCACATGATTGCTGATGTCATCTCAGTAAAACACTCACAGACAAACTTCCTTCCCGCCAATTAATATGATTTACAGAATTCCAGTGAAATAGGACTGTGAGGGCTGAGGGCTTTCTGTTTGTCATAAAGAGCAAAATAGTCACCCAATGTCCTTGCGGGAAGGGGCCTGGCCTGGAAAGTAACTGAGCGATGGACATTTATAGAACACATTTCATGTCTTCAGTGTCACCTCAAACTGGGTTACAGGGAATGGAGCAGTTTTGTAATGTCCTCAGTGTGAATGACGGAATGGGGAAGCTCATTTCAGAGACAGGGCGAGAGAGTTACAGACACAGATACAGAGTCAGAGACAGACAGAGAGTGGATGGGAGTGTCCTGGAGATGTTTCAGAGCTGACTCTGAGACAGACACGAGCTGTACAGCAGAAGATGGGAGGGAATCATTCTCTGTTACCTACAGTGCACTGGACACTGGACACAGTCTCTCTCTCCTGTCCTACGCTAATTCGAAAACAACAGCCCACGAAATCCATCCCATTTGCTTTCATTTCTATCCCAAATGTTTCATTTAATTGTATCTCATAGGTGCCCCCCACCCCAAAATTGCTTCGTGCCATGTGGTTTTCTTTATTGTCAGGTATATTGGGTTACACTTTTTATCGGGACAATCGCGAGCTGGTCGGAATGGGGGTCCGGTGTACTGTGACGAGACCATTATACCAAGTACCATTCCCAAGGCCATCCCCATAGGACTTAAGATGTATCTTTGAGCTGCGGTACTGTCTCTGATTATCTACATCCCTATAATTTACTAAGCCGCATGGATCTACATCTATTACTTGTGGATTATCAGACTCAGGAACCATTAATAATACATACGAAAATGACATTTGACAAAATCCCAATACTAAGAGTGCTAGCATCATAACTCTAAGCATTCCCAGTACTTTAAACATCATGCTGAAGCACAAAACGACTTAATATACAATCCTTCAGAAATAATCCCGCGCTCGCGTCGCCAGCGTATAATCAGTTACTCAAAGTCTCTTTAGTCTGAGTTTCAGTGGGTCTTGCGTTGATTCGGCTGTCCAGACTTCTTCCTCAACTGGAGAGTCCACTGGCCCTTTGATCCGAGTGTAGTGAGTCCAGCCTTTCTCCACCGTCCTTATTGCTGTGTCAGTCGTTAAAAGAGCCTGGTACGGCCCTTCCCAGTCCGGCTGCAATTTAGTCTCTGTCCATGATCTTACTGAGACCCAATCTCCCGGCTGGATGGGATGAACAGTGAATTCTCGGGGTGGAGTCTGTGCCAATAAACCCTGTTTCCTGAGGAAAGACAAAGAGGAGGACAAGCCCAGTATATACTTCTTTAAGAACAAATCTTTAGTTTCAGGAATTGGCAATTCTCCGTTCGTTCCCAAATAAGGTAATCCAAATAAGATTTCATCGGGGGATAGTCCCAAATCTTTCCGTGGAGCTGTTCGTACTCGCAAAAGAGCTATAGGTAAACATTTGGTCCAAGGGAGTCTGGTTTCTATTATCAATTTAGAGAGCTGTCGTTTTGAGTGTTTGGTTCATTCTCTCAACCCTTCCTGATGATGGCGGTGCCATGGAGTATGGAATTCCCAGGAGATTCCCAACCCTTTCATTACCCCCGTAACACTTTAGAGGTAAAATGAGTTCCTTGGTCGGAATCTATACGGTATACTAGCCCATATCGGGGAATTCTGTGCTCCAATATTATTTTAGACACCCCACTCGCAGCGGCAGTAGCTAGGGGGTATGCCTCAACCCAACCGGATAAATGATCTACTACGACTAACATATATTTTAGTCTCCCTACTCTGGGTAACTCAGTATAATCTACTTGTATACTCTGGAAGGGTCTCAATCCTGGGTCTCTTCCTCCCGGGGTCTGTTTTCTCAAGACTTTTTTATTTACCTTTCTGCATATTATACATCCCTCATATTTATTTAGCAATTGTATATATTCCTTTTATATCCATATTCCCTAAGAACTAAATCACACATTGCTTGTACTCCCCAATGACTGCCTTGGTGTAGGACAGCCATAATCTCTCGCATCATCATTTTGTTCAATATTTCCCTTCCATCAGGTAACATCCAATGCCCATCTGCTGTTTTTGCCGCCCCTAAATCTTTCCTCCACCAAGGGACAAGCCCAAAAGGCATCCTTTAAATCTATCACACGAAACCATTTGTGGTCATGAGGGATCTTACTCAATCTCTAATCAGTCCCTCAATTACTGGCTGCAGTCCTCGTGTACCTTCTATGGAAATGGGATATTGTCGCTCACAGACAATGTCCCCTTTCCTTTTTAAATTTATTTCAAGGGTTCCTGGTGGGTCCCTGAAGGCAGGAACTCCTGATACTCCTATTCTTCATCAAAATTCATAAGCGGAATTGCTCTTTCTTCCCTTACAGATTTGTAGATCAGGGCACTCCCGCCTAAAATGCCCTATCTTTCCACAACAATAGCATCCTTCCTGTGGAGACCTCCATCTCTGCCCCTGTCGCTCGAACCCTCTATCAAATGCTTCCCCTTGTCCTCTCCCTCCCTGCCCTACATGCAGCCACCCTCCGCTCCGGTTGCTCAATATTGGTTCCATTCTTTTCTTAACTACCTCATCAACCGTAGCTCCCATCATTTTCACCTTCTGTTTTTTGTCCCCCATCCTCTCTCTTTACAAACACTTTCTGTGCCTCTCTTAACAATTCATCTAATGGTTTTTCACTCCACCCTTCTATCTTCTGTATCTTTCTCTGTATGTCTGGCCATGCCTTTGTCACAAAATGTACTTTCAAAAGACCCTGTGCCACTGGCTCCTCAGGGTTCATTCCAGAATATTTCCGCATTGAGTCTCTTAATCTCTGCAAGAAAGTTGAAGGAGTCTCATCTTTCTCCTGTCTAACTTCAAAGGCTTTAGTCAGATTCTGTGACTTCGGAACTGCCTCCCTTATTCCTTTTAGAATCAGGTCTTTCAATTCCCTCATTTCTTCTCTATTCTCTGGGTTTTGACTTTCCCACTGGGGGTCTCTGAGGGGAAACTTAGTCTCCAGGGAATAAAACGCAAACATTCAATCACCAACAAACAAATGTGCATTCAGACCAAATCACAAAGGGTTAAACTTTCTACCAGCTGTACAGCTCTTTTCATTCTCTCTCTCTCTCACACATTGACATATAAATTCAGATATTTACAAACCCAGTCTTCGTCCGACCTGTACTTTGGCCAGAAGATGGCGGGACGAAGAATGGATTCCTTAGTCCACACAAAGCAACAATATTTAATCATCTTTCTCCCTTCTATTACTGTCCAATTCCACAACATCCTGCCCAACGGACTTTCTGGAGGTATGTTGTAAGGGACCCCATCTCCATTTCCATTGCCTTGTTCTTCTTTTGTTTTCCCGGAGGCTTTTTCCTTACCCACGGCACAACCCATATTGAGTTCCTTCATTGGTCCCTTATTAACTACTAAAACACAATCTCGGCCACAAAGGCAATACTTAAAAGTCAATTTTCTTACCTTGGTCTGTGCACAGAGTTGCTTGGCCCCTTTTTGCCGTATTTCCTATCGACCTCCCCACACTGTCTGATTCAGATGTCTCTCTTGTGGGATTCGTACCAGTCGCTCAAGGGAGCGGACCAAACCGGGACACGAGACCCCTCCCCAATGGGGAACGGGACGCGTCTTCCCAGTGTCCAGGGTCAGCCACTCCCCCCGGCGATGGAAGAACATCCCGGACGAGCCCCCCAATTGTTAGAAACAAAGCTCACTCACTTCAATAATTTCAGTCCGAGACAAGTTCTGAATCAGTAGTGTCATTTATTTCACACTTGCAAGTGGGTGTGATGTCCACAAGGCAGGGACAATACACACCGAATTCAACAAATATTTATATAATTTGGTTCCTACATTTTTTTTTACTTCATTGTTTCCCCCCTGTTTACATCCTCCACTTCCCTAAGACCGGTACCCATTACTCCTGTTTATCTCTTGTCTGATCCGGCCTTGTGTGTGACAAAAATGCTTAATCCTGTTCTCACAAGGCCATTTGACCTCATCCTGCTGTGGGCACATCCTTGCCTTACCATTATCTACTCCCTCCGTCTGTGCTGCCCCTCTCAGCATCTTATCACTAATTGGGGTTTGTTCCTGTGTTTCTGTCAAAGTGAGAAACTGATGTTTATACCTACTCTTTATACAGGCATATCTAATTTAACTGCCTCTCTTCACAGCATCTTATCGAGTGCCTGTATTTCTACCATTGTCTTACAGCCCCGTTTCTTTCTTGCATACATTTTTAGCTAATCCAAAAAAAAGCAATTACGCATTTCCTCCACATAGTTTCCATTCTTGTTGACTCAGCTCTTGGCTGAAACAATTACACACTGATGTGAGTTCACATATTTTTATATAATCAATGAAAATTGCAGAATTGCAGAAGTAACGTTAATTTACCTATATCCCACACTCTGAATGTCTGAGATGATGGGATCCTGTGTTCTGTTTGCTGATAACACAAAGTGATGTGGGACAGTAAGATGCAAGGAGGAGACAGAAAGACTGGGAAGGGGGTTGAAAGGTTCAGTGAGTGAGGCAGTCAGTCATAATCTGTGCAATATCATACAGAGAAATGGGAGGCTTTATTACTTCATTTTAATCTTGAAACGATTTCAGAGGATTGTTAGAGTTTTGGACGTTGATTCTAATCCTAGACCCAGAAGCAGCAAGAAGCCTTTCTCATTCTCCATCCCAGCAGTTTCCAATATTGTCTCAAAAACTTTCATTCCTTCTGATCCTTCTAAATCCCAGGGAGACAACCCTGGGTTTGGGTCATTTCCCACCCTTCCCAGTGACCCCTTTCTGTCCAGCTATCATTCTGGTGAATCTATACTGCACTCAGATACACATGCACTCCCCAAGTCTGCACTCTTTCCAGCCTCTCCCTGATAATAAAGTCAATGTCAGCGCTGAGCTCCCATGAAATGGCTGCCATCAACATACCTAAGATGGTTGACATCTTCGAAATCTTTCGTCCTGGTATTGTGGACTAAAACAGCCCCCTCACAGTTTGTCCGTGATCATCTCTCAGCCTCCTGCAGATGGAATACAGTGAGATGGGCAGTGATGGTCTTTGAATCTCAGACTGAGGAGGGACAATCCAGACTAAAAGATACGATGCTTATCTGGGGGCAGGAACAGGGAAGGATTCAGTTATGGATCAGGAATTCTGTCAGCACAAGAGAAGGGAACATGTCTCAAAAACTCTTCTACAATTGGGTGACATCATCACATTGGCTTTCTGCGACTTGTGTACAAGGATCTGGAAAATACTGTTGAATGTTTAATAAGTCCTGGTTTAAAGACATATTTCATCCAATAATGCAAGGCCCTCGTGGGAACACACGCACACACACACACACACACACATATACACACACACACATATACACACACGCATACACACACGCGCATACACACACAAACACACACACATACACACACACACGCACATACATACACACACATACACACACACATACACATACATGCACACACATACACACATACACACACACATGCACACACACACACGTACACACACGTACACAAACACACACACGCACACAAACACACATACATTACACACACACATTCACACAACACACATACACTCACATACATACACATACAAGCACATACACACACACATACACGTAAATACACATACACTCACACACACACAAACACAAACACATACACACACACATACACACACACACATACACTCACATACACACACACATACACACGCGCACACTCACATTCACACGCACATTGACACACACATACACACACATAGACACACACACACTCACATACACAAACACACAAACACACACACTCTCATACACTCACACATACACACACACACACACACACACACACACACACACACACACACACACACACACACTCACCACACAGTTTGCACAGGGACACGGAATGACCAAATATATTGGGATTTCCAAATATCAAAGCTCCACTAAAGAATCCCTGGATGTCAGATGAACACAGGACATTCACACACCTGGGTCAGGCTCAAGACTCACCTCCCTCTGACACTGAGAGGCTCCTGTATCACACTCCGGATTGGAATTAGACACAGTGTTTTGGAGCAGGACATGGCACATAAGATTAGGACGACTGTCCGTGTGGATGTTCAGAGCCAGCAATCTAACAGTGAATCAGAACAGAACAGAGCATCAAACAAAGAAATTGGTGTTGAATATGTGGAGTTCTTCCATTTTTGTTTTGTGTGTGTGTAAGATGGGGAGAGGCGGGCCCAAGTTTCAATCAGCATCTCTCATCAGATTATACCTGCTGTTAAATGTTTTGATTGTGATCTCATCGAGGGAGCTTTACTCTGTATCAAACTCAATGCTTTACCTAACCAGGGAGGGAATGATGGGGGCAGGGTAGAAGGAGATTGATTCTGTTTGTAACTCCTTCCCTGGAAGTGTTTGATGGGGATACACTAAAGGGAGCTTTACTGCTGAGGGGTGGCAGGGTGGCTCAGTGTTTGGCACTGCTGCCTCACAGCACCAGGGACCCGGGTTCGATTCCAACCTCTGGCAATTGTCTGTGTGGAGTTTGCACATTCTCCCTGTGTCTGCGTGGGTTTCCTCCTGGAAGACCGGTTTCCTCCTGCACTCCAAAGATGCGCAGGTCAGGGTGAAATGGTCATGCTAAATTGCCCACAGTGTTGAGGGATGTTTAGATTAGGTGCATAAATCAGGGATAATTCCGGATAATAGGGGAGGGGAATGGGTCAGGGTGGGTTACTCTTCGAAGGGTCGGTGTGGACTTGTTGGGCCGGAGGGCCTGTTTCCACACTGTAGGGATTCTTGGAGTCTACCTATATCACACACAGTCCCTGTCCTGAGAGTGTTGATGGGAACAGTGTGTCAGATTTAAACTGAACAACTGATCCATCATCCACTGCTGTTTGTGGAAGAGAGTTCCACACCTCTCCCACCCTTTGTGTGTCAAAGTGCTTCCTAACATCCCTCCTGAACGCTCTGGGCCCACATTCCCAGACTCTGTTCCCTCTCCTTCTAGAATCTCCAACCAGTGGGAATCATTGATCTTGATCGACCCTGCCTGGTACTGTTCATATCTGTTCATAGGCCCAAGATCGTTCTTGTAACCCTCCATCCTGCTCCCTCTATGTACTCCAACCTGATAACCACATGATTGCACTGAACCCCATCGAACACAGTTTACCCATTCACCCAGTCCATCAATCTCCCTGTGTAATTGATGGGACTATCTGGGTGGATCAAGATCTCCCACACACAAAACCCCTTTGTACCTAACCCCATGTCTTTGATAAAGTCCCACATAGGAGGTTAGTGAGAAAAATTAGGGCACATGGTATTGGGGGCAAAGTACTAACTTGGATTGAAAGCTGATAGGAAACAAAGAGTAGTGATAAACGGCTCCATTTCGGAATGGCAGGCAGTGACCAGTGGGGTACCACAGGGATCAGTACTGGGACCGCAGCTTTTTACAATATATGTTAATGATATAGAAGATGGTATTAGTAATAACATTAGCAAATTTTGCTGATGATACTAAGCTGGGTGGCAGGGTGAAATGTGATGAGGATGTTAGGAGATTACAGGGTGACCAGGACAAGTTAGGTGAGTGGTCAGATGCATGGCAGATGCAGTTTAATGTGGATAAATGTATGGTTATCCACTTTGGTGGCAAGAACAGGAAGATAGATTACTACCTAAATGGAATCATTTTAGCTAAAGGGGCAGTACAGAGAGATCTGGGTGTTCTTATACACCAGTCAATGAAGGTAAGCATGCAGGTACAGCAGGTAGTGAAGAAGGCTAATAGCATGCTGGCCTCCATAACAAGAGGGATTGAGTATAGAAGCAAAGAGGTTCTTCTGCAGCTGTACAGGGCCCTGGTGAGACCACACCTGGAGTACTGTGTGCAGTTCTGGTCTCCAAATTTGAGGAAAGACATTCTGGCTATCGAGGGAGTGCAGCGTAGGGTCACGATGTCAATTCCTGGAATGGCGGGATTACCTTACACTGAAAGACTGGAGCGGCTGGGCTATTATACCCTTGACTTTAGAAGACTGAGAGTGGATCTGATTGAGACATATAAGATTATTAAAGGATTGGACACTCTGGAGGCAGGAAACATGTTTCCGCTGATGGGTGAGTGCCAAACCAGAGGACACAGCTTAAAAATATGGGGTAGACCATTTAGGACAGAGATGAGGAAAAACTTCTTCACCCAGTGAGTGGTGGCTGTGTGGAATGCTCTGCCCCAGAGGGCAGTGGAGGCCCAGTCTCTGGATTCATTTAAGAAAGAGTTGGATAGAGCTCACAAGGATAATGGAATCAAGGGTTATGGAGATAAGGCAGGAACAGGATACTGATTAAGAATGATCAGCCATGATCATATTGAATGGTGGTGCAGGCTTGAAGGGCAGAATGGCCTACTCCTGCACCTATTGTCTATTGTCTAATGTTGTCCCTGTCCTGGGAGTGTTTGATGGGACAGTGGAGAGGGAGATTTACCCTGCATCTAACCCCTTGTGATCCGTGTCCTGGGAGTGTTTGATGGAGACTCTGCAGACCAATTTATTTTCTGTGTCTAAACCTGTGCTATTCCTGTCCTGGGAGTATTTGATAGGACAGTTTAGAGTGAGATTTACTCTGGAGGTAACCCTGTGCTGTCACTGAGCGAGGAATGTTTAACGGGTCAGTCTAGAGGGAGATTTACTCTGTATCTGACACCATGCTGACCCTGACCTGGGAGTGTTTGATGGGGGAATAGTGTAGATGGTGCTTTTCTCTGTATCTAACCAGTGCTGTCCCTGTTCTGGGAGTGTTTGATGGGGGAACAGTGTCAAGGAATCTTTGCTCTGTGTCTCATCTCAGTGCTGTTGATGCCTGGGAGTGTTTGAATGCACAGTGTAGAGGGAATTTTACTCTGTATCTAACTGTATTCTACCCCAACTCTGGGAGATTCAGATGGAGAAAGTGTGGAGTGACACATACTCTCTATCTAACCCAGTCATGGAGCTGCCCTGAATGTGTTTGATGAGGACAGGATGAGGGATATGGGTGACTTAATCAGTATCTAACCCCACGCTGAATGTGGGCAGGAAATATGAAACATTTCAGGTAGTGGGAGCTTTATGCTGTATCTAACACCACTCACAACCTTGGCCTGGAGATTTAGATGGGGATGCTTTCGATGTGGGGAGTCTGGTGAAATGGCAGTAGAACTGAAATAATGGGAGATGTGAAGGGATGCTTGTTGGATGAAGACAAGATAAACTAAGCAGTCAAATGTTACATTGGGAGAGGAACAGAGAAAGCTGCTGGGTCATTTCTGTTCTGTTACATCTCTCCAAGTTTCAGATTGGGACTGAATTCCTGTCACAATGAGGAATGTCTCAAAAGCTGTTTTCTGTGCTGCATTAATGCATCATCAAAATGTGAATTCCCTTTGCAGAAAATAGAGACAGCTCATTGAAGGTGTGCGCGCTTGGGAGAGAAAGAAAGCATGAACATGAAAGTGTGTGTGAGAGAGACAAAGGGTGTACGCAAGTGAGAAAGAGAGTGTGAGCACATGTGAAAGATAAAGAGTGTGTGAGAGTAAGAAAGATAATGTGTGAGACAGAGTGTGAATGTGTGTGAAGCTGTGAGCGTGCACAAGAGAAAGAGTGTGAACGTGTGCAAGAAAAAGAGTGTGCGCGCGTGTGAAAAAGTGCACGCATGTTCAAGGGAAAGAGTGTGCGCATGTGCGAGAGAAAGTGTGCATGTGAGACGGAGAGAATTTATGTGTGACAGAGAGTTTGCATGTGTGCGAGGGAAAGGGTGTTTGTGAGAGTGTGTGTGTGAGAGAAAGTGTGTATGAGAGAGAACAAGAGTGTACACAAGTGAGAAAGAGTGTGTGCGCTTTGAGATGGTGTGCACATGTGAGAGACAAAGTGTCTGCAAGTGAGAAAGAGAATGTGCATGTGCGAGGGAAAGAATGTAGGGTGAGAGAGAGAGAGTGTGCAATTGGGAGAGAAAGGGTGTGCACGTATTCGAGAGAATGAGAGTGTATGTGTGCGAGAGCGTGAGAATGTATGTGTGAGAGTATATGTGAGACAACGTGTGTGCGAGTATGTAAGTGTGTAAGTGTGAGCATGTGTGAGCAAGAGTGTGTGAGAGTGAGTGTGTCAGTGAGTGTGAGAGACAGTGAGTCTGTGTATGTCTGTGTGTCAGTGAGTGTGTACATATGAGAGACAGTGAGTGTGTGTGAGAGAGTGTATGTGTGATTGTCATAGTGTATGAGAAATTGTTCGAGTATGCATTTGTCTGTAAGAGTGGGAGTCTTGGATTGTGAGTGCCTGTGTGTGTAAGTGTGCACATCAGTGTGGATATCTGATGGAACATGTGTGTGTGTGAGAGAGAGTGTGTGTGTGTATCAAGGACTGAATGTAGTGTGCCAGGCTGTGTGTGTGGACACGTGTGAGAGTGTGGGTAATGAGAGTGAGGGACGGTGTATGGTTTGTGGATCATTACTGGGACAGGGACATAAGACGTGGTTTACACACAGTCACATGATGGAGTGACAACATTGACACTGAAACTGTGCGCTCAGATGGACAGACACACACATACACACACACACACCCAGACATTTCAGTGATGTTACATGGACTCAGACCATCACTGACACTTCCCCCTTGACCAAACTTGCATATGGTCCCCCTATCTTCCCAGTAGTGTGTGTGTGTGTGTGTGTGTGTGTGTGTGTGTGTGTGTGTGTGTGTGTGTGTGTGCGCGCGCTCTCGCGGCTGGCATGTGATTGATGTTTGAAATCCCCAAACTCTGCCGATATATTAGAGAATAGGAAAGGAAATAAAAGATTGAAGGTCAAGTTGGAAATGGCTGCATGTAGAGCAGAGCAGGGAGAGACAGACAGGGACAGAGAAGAGAGAGACAGAGAGAGAGAGAGAGAGAGAGAAACAAATAGGCAGACAGGGATAGAGACAGTGAGTTAGAGTTTGGAAACTACAGGTACAGCAGGAAAGTTCCGAGAGATCCTCAGCAAATATCCCCCTCTCTTCCCAGTCCCGTGTCACGGCGCTGCTCGGGACGAACCTCGACAAACACCACTGCATTCCTCTCCAGACTTCCTCTGCGTAGGCACATTCCAGAAGGAGGTGTGTGACAGTCTCTTCCCCCCCGCAGCCGCTTCGAGGGCAGCGTGCGGTGCGGCTGAGAGTCCGGGCGTGCATAAAGGATCTCACAGGCAGAGCCCTTCTCACCACCAGCCAAGCCATGTCTTGGTGCTTGTTGGAAAGTTCTGGCGATGAGGCATTCTGCCAAATGGCTTTGACAGTCTGCTCAGGGAACTGCTCGATAGGATCCACCCTCACCTTTTCCCGAAGGGTCTCGAGGACGCTACGTGCTGACCACTTCCTGATGGACTTGTGATCAAAGGTGTTTTTCTTCATAAACTTCTCCACGAAGGAAGATAAATGTGGACAAAAATTATTTAGATTTATTCTTCAAATGAGCTGTTTTCTCTGTCGCTGTTGAGAACAAGCAGCTCTCCCTGTTTGGTGCATGTGTTTGTTTTGGTTAATTGCTGTCTTCTGATTTGTCTGTATTTTGATGTTGTTGTGATAGTCTGCAATGTACTGGGGATGGGTTATGGGGGGGTGCAGGGGCCGCTTTTAAACTGGGATCTTGCTGTGTAATTCTGCATCAAAGTGCTCTCGCTCACCGCCCCGACCTCCCTAAATTATCTTTTCTCCCTTTTATCCCAAGAAACCTTTGTTGGGAAAGCTGGAAAGTGAAGATCCAAAATGCCTGGGACCAGGAAAGCCTTGGACAAGAGCAACCTCCAGAGGGGAGCACGGGCCAGAGGCCTGAGGCCTGGTTGCCAGGCTGCAGCCTGTGGGGCCCAGGTGAGAGGTGGTCTGTTTATAACCCCGAGGTTTATTCTCCACTGCGGGGTTGGGGGGGAGTGTGAAGGCCTGGTTTGTAGGGTCCTCTGGTTAATTGGATCCTGTCAGATTGTGGCCCTGTCGTTTTTAAGATGGGTTTGAAGCCTGGGTTTAAAGTAACCAGGGTCTTGGGATTGTGACACAAACAGGTTAACCTGCAGGATCTGTGAGGCAGGACTCCCGAGGAGGGAAATAATACCAAAAATATCTGACCCTCTGTAAAGTCTTGTCACAATGTCAGAGGAATGTGGGTCATAGAGAGGGTAGGATGATAAATGAGCCATCGTTATTTAAAGTGGAGGGGAATAAAGATTACAGTGTACAGGATTAAATTAGAGAGAAATACACAAAGAGAGATCTCAGAGATGGGGAGAGAGGGGACAGAGAGAGAGCGAGAGGGAACAGAGAGATCTCAGAGATAGAGAGCAAGCTAGGCGGAACAGAGAGAGAGGAGGAACACGAGGTGGCGAGTAACAGATAGAGGTATCAGAGATGGAGAGAGAGTGAGGGGGTTACAGAGAGGGGGGAGCAGAGGGACAATTGTTTGGAATTTGTTGAACAGTCGGGTTGGTCCCTCTGTTGTCCTGGAGACGATCTGTCTGATGTCACACTGCTGCAGTGGGATCTTGCTGTGTGTATTTCTAGCCTCTGGTTAACTGGTCTATTGTGATTTCTTTGTGTTTCGATGTTGCTGTGATGTGATGCAATGCATTAATGATGCAATAATTAAACTGAACCAGTATCACAGTAAAGTGAGAGATTGTGGAAGGCCAAAGAGCAGTGGGATCTTGCTGTGCTTTTAGTACCACTGTTGGATTTTATTTCAAATCAATTTTTATTTGTCTCTGTCAGTTCCCAGAGGAGGAGATTGGATCCAGGAGCTGAACCTCAGGACGGTGCAGAGACTGAGAGAATCAAATCATTTCTGCCGCCTGGAATCGTCAGACAAGAGCCAGAAACATTCAGAGAGAGAAAGAGAGAACAATCAGAAACTGGCCTGTCTCCTTGTTCATTTACACACACACACAAGCATTAGAATTGTGGGGTTCGGGCCGTCTCTGTAGGATATTTATCACAAGGGGCAAGTTCTGGGCTGGGGGCAAAGGGGCAGAAAGATGGTGAGGATGCTGCTGCACAGTCTGATCCCACAGATGTCACTGCCTCCCTCTTGCTGTCCAGCTCCCACCTCTCCCTTTGTGTCCCCAGCTCATTCTCTCTGACTCTGTCTGTCCCACATCTTTCCTTCAATCCCCATCCTTCCCATCTCCTCCTTGTTCACATTCCCCTGTAGATTCCCTTCCTACAACTCTCTGGATCCTCCCTCTTTCCTGGAACTGTTGAATTGTTCAATCTCCAACCTCCCTGCAAACCTCTCCCCACACCCCTCTCTGTGTCAGCCCTGCGGGATCTTGTTGTTCCTGCCTGAGAATCATTCTATCTGCTTCATACCATCAACCCCCCTCTCTTTCACTAGCTGTCTGTTGTGTATCTCTCCTGTGGTTGCTCTTCCCTCATTCTCTCCCTCTCTCTCTCTCTCTCTCTCTCTTTCGCTCAACTTTGGATTTCTCTCCCTGGACTTTTGTGATCTCTCTCCCCCTCCCTCCCTGTGTTAAGCATTTCTTTCTCTATCTCTCTCTCTGTCTCTGTCTCTCTCTCTGCCCTGTCTACCCCTCCCTCAGTGTTTTGTTCTCTCTGTCCTGTTCTCTCCCTGGGTTTTACACGCTCTCCTGTCTGTCCCCTGTTTCTCTCCCTGGGAGTTTCAGTCCCTGGGATCTTTCTCTGTCCTTTGTTCTCTCTGCCTGGGTGTTTCTCTCTCTCTTTCCCCGGTTTCACACTGTGCCTCTCTCTCTCTCCCCATCTCTGTCCTTCTGTCTCTCCCTGGGATCTTTCTCTGTCCTTGGCTCGCTCTGTGTCCCTCCCTCAGTCTCTGTCCCTCATCTCAGTCGCTTTCTCTACTCCCTTTCTCTCTGTCCCTCATCTCACTCGCTTTCTCTCCCCCTCCCTATCTGTCCCTCCCTCCCTCTGTCCTGCTGTTCCTGTCCCAGGGTAGATTTGAACTCAGTAGCACTTGGTGCTGCACATGCTGTTATCACAGTGGGATCTTGCTGTTCCCTGTGTCTCCCATTGCTGTTACAATGGTGAGTGGGGGGGTGGGGGTGGGGGAGAGAAAGCCCCTTTCTCACTGAGGAGAGTGGAGGGGAAGCATGGGATCTTGCTGTGCATGGAAAGCACACAGTTTATAGGCCAGTCAGTCAGTGTGCATCCTCCCCGTGCCCCACCCCTTCCAGCCCAGGGGTGAGGGCCCAGTGAAGGGGGGAGGGGAGGGGAGACGGTTATTGTACACGATGGAGACACAGAGGGGGCTTTTATATCCAGTGGGGGGATGCAGGTAGGAATGGCAGTGGGGGCAGTATGGAGAAAGGGCAATTTGACCAGGACAAGGTGGTGGGGGGCAAGATGTTTGTGGGAAAGTGCAAGAGTTGGGTGGGGGTAATAACTCTGGGGATGGGCAAAAATGCCAGGGCAGAAAACCGGGGGTGGGGTCGGTGGGGGAGGAAGTTGCTGAATTGGGGCAGTTTCAAAAAACTGGGGAGGAACAAAAAAAATGGAGCGGGACAAAATGAGAGAAAATATATTCCCCCCACCCCCCATTTTTGACTCCCCCAGTTCTGGGCACAATTGGCTGGGGGCAAAATTGTTGGCGGTGGGATTGTGGAGGGCAAAAGTGAGAGACGTAAAATAGTGGGCACTGCAAGATGGGGGCATAAAATATGAGGGGGTAAAGTCAGGGCCGGGGGGGGTTTGTTATTGCTGGAAATAATTTGGACAGGGAACAGGGCCTGCAGTTTACAGACAATGGAATGGACAGGGACAGGAGCTCATTGTCCCGAGAGAAAAAAACCTGCTCTTGTGCAGTGGCAGAGGGAGGCCACCAGAGGGTGGCATTGCATCACTTTGAACACAATGGGGTCAGACACAGACACAGTGAGAGTCAGAGAGGCTGGGGTGAGCTGAAAGTGGGGATAAAAGGATCCTTCTCAGGATGTAATTACACATTGGCATTTCCCAGGTGGGGCCGTGATGCTATGATAACCAACATCGGGAAGCAATGGTGGTGGATGGGCATGGGCAGAGATTTCACTCGATTCTGTCACCGCTGTGTGACGTGTGCCCAGTACAACCCAGGCTGGCCCATTAAAATTAGAATGGGGCCCCAGCCACGCCCAAAGGGACCCTGGGGGCAGTTACAGATGAATTTTATGGGACCTCTTCCCCAATCCCATGGGAAGATAGATTACCTTGTGATTATTGACCAATTTACCAGGTGGGTCGGGGCCTACCCTACCCAGAACTGATCAGCTAACGCTGTGGCAAGGGTTGTAGCTGAGGAGGGGATGCCCAGGTGTGGGGAGGGAGGGTGCCGTCCCAGATTGACTCCGACCGGGGAGCCATTTCACTGTAAGAGTTGTAAAAACCACATGTCAGCTGATGGGCATTAAACTGAAATTTCACTCACCCGACCATCCACAAAGTTCAGGCATGGTGGAGTGAATGAACAGAACTCTTAAACCCTCCCTTGCTAAGGCCATGCAGGACTCTGACAAACTCCAGTCCACCACAAGCCAGTCGAATGCTTTGACCCCTTATGAATCGATGACAGGTCGGGCAATGTAACTGCCCGATTCCATCATCATGGGAGGGTTCCGATGCTGGCCCTCGCTGCGATAGAATACATCGCTATGTGCTCGAACTGAGCACCCAGCTGAAGGAGATGTGGAAAACAGTTCGGGACAAACAGGAAGGTGAAGGAGGGATGAACAGAGGCAATTAGAGGATTGTGCGGAGGTCCCATCGGTGGGTAGGAAGGTTATGGTTAAGACTCTCCCCGTTAAACCAGGCTTCGCCCCTCAGTAGAATGGTCCCTCTGAGGTTATCATTAGCGGTGACACACCCACCTGTATTGACATGTGAGGGAAGGGGGAGTCTGGAAATACTGGTCACAACTGAAGAAATATCCAGTTACTGGTTGATCATCCTCACCCTCTGTTTTCTTTTCAGACTGACTCCTCTCGGGACCTGCTGACGATGTCCGTGTGTGCGCGGTTGTTGTGAACGGTCCGAGTGCGTGGGCTGTTGTGTGCGGGCGGTACAGCCTTTGGACCATTGTATAACTCCGTTCGGGAAGCTCCCGGATGTTCCTGTTTATTGTTGCCTTCACCCTTTGCCTGGTAGCCACTGGGGGGCAGCACCAAATGAATTGTGCCACCCTCAGTCCTGCTCCCCGGAGTAGGCGCGGGGTTCCATGTTAATACATACCTAACCATGTTCTATCAGCACACACAGTAAAATAACATCTCGAAATGCTGGGTGTGTACTCAAATCCCTGCACACTCTATTGGGGGGATTCCCCTGAGTCCCATTCCGTTTAATAAATCCAAAACGGTGGAATGGTGGTTGGACCAGAACAGATCCTCACATTTATCCATTTGGGGGATGGGCGGGGGTTTGGTCTGACAGAGAATCTCCCCGGTCATTCATGTGAGGCCCTGACCAGACCATTTCTGCTGCCAATGATGAGGTCACCTGGGAGACCACGGGTTATAACATGCAAAACTATAAAGCTTGGTTCCGGCCTCACTACATCCTTTAACATACACCCCTCTGGCTCTGACCCTCACAAACACCGCGGGTGAAGGAACGCCCACGGGGGCGATTTATTTTAATTCCACATCAGGGTGGAATGCCGGAACCAGCAAATGTTCCCGTTCCCTGCTCCTTACCCCGTCCGCCCACCGATTGTTTCTTTCTGGAATATTCTGAGCCTTGAGGTTGTCAACGTCATGACGGGGAAAATGTACAAAACCAATTGGACTTCAATTCCGACTGATTACCTGAGGCCTTACCATGAGAATTACTCTGACCGTGCTGTCAAGGCCTACCCTTGGCTCCCTCCATATTGGTCTGGATCTTGCTCCCTTGCCTATGTGCTACCTTTTGTTCACCATTTCAGTTCCCTCCGCGTTCATCCCAAACTGCATCCACCTCAATCCAAACGGTCCATCACTGAGACCGAGCGATTCTGTATGTTCGCCTTCCCCGACTATGGGAGTGCTCAGGCTGCTAGGGAACTGATCAAAATGGCCTCCACCTTGGAAAGGCTGGCTAATGAGACTGCCGATGGCTTTGCAGCAGTAAGCATGGCCATCTCCGAGGTGTCGCTGAGGTCATTGCCACCCGTACTGTTGTGTTGTCGTGCGAGTGGAGCTGAAAATGTTGCTGGAAAAGCGCAGCAGGTCAGTCAGCATCCAAGGAGCAGGAGAATCGACGTTTCAGACATGAGCCCTTTTTCCTGAAGAACAGCTCATGCCTGAAACGTCGATTCTCCTGCTCCTTGGATGCTGCCTGACCTGCTGTGCTTTTCCAGCAACACATTTTCAGCTCTGATCTCCAGCATCTGCAGTCCTCACTTTCTCCTATTTGCGAGTGGCACAAGGTGGCCCCTGTGCTGTTATTGGGGCCTAGTGCGGCACATACATTCCGAATACCTCAGACAATATAACTGACCAAGCGGATCACATCCGCCTGGAGGCTGATAATATCCAGCAGGAAGGGAAACAGTTTCATGATTATAATCCTACCCCACTGATTATTACTGGATGGTGGTGGTCTGTTCATCATGCTCCTGCAAGTCTCGGACCACAAGGGGGGAACTGAAAACAGGAACGAACTAACCAAGAAATACTTACAGAACACAATGGCGATCTCTGTGTGTGCATGTACAGAACACAAGAAACCATCTTTTGCGGTCTTTTGTTGTACGCGCCATCCAGACTATAAAAACTGCTGTACCTGATGTTCAAGGAGGGGCGGCCTGGTCAAGTTCCACGGTTAGGGGCACAATCACGCTGCCCCTCCCAATAGGTTTTGATTTAATAAATTTGATTTACTTACTCCTAAATGTGAATTTTATTAATTTTGGTACAACACTACCCAATCAATTAACACCCTTGTAAAATGTTCCCCAAATGCGGGAATTGATATTAAAGTTGCTGACTTTATCACTGCCTGAAAGTTTTCAAATTCCTGACACATACGAAATGTCCTCCAAAATTTGACTACATCTTGATACAAGGCCAATAAAAATGTTCTTGGATTTTGACATGAGTTCTCCTTACTCCCAAATAACCTCATGCTCCTAATTTATATCCACAACATTTCCTTTCCACATCCCACCAGGAATACAACTTGATAAACTGCTGCCCATTTCCCATCCGCCTGAATGTGTGATGGTCTCCAATTCCTCAGGAAGGCCTCATTTATAAGATCGTAACATTCTGGGGTCTCTACAGATTCTGTGTTCTATATTCGATATTCTAATCGCTGGCTAAGGAAGACTAGCATCCCGTACGCCTTCTTAACCATCCTGTCTACCTGTGCTCACAGCTTCAGGAATCTATGGTCTTGTACACCAAGCTCCCTTTTATCCTCAGTGCTCCCCTCGGACCTGCCATTTATTTGGCCCCTCCAGCCTGTTCCACCATTCATGGGAACGTGACTGATCCGACATTCCTCACAGCCACTTTCCTGCCTGTTCCCTGGAACACTTGATTCCCCGACTGATCACCGATCTATCTCTGATGGAGATAAACTTAAAGCATTAGCCTGACCTCTCTCCATGGATGGTGCCTGACTGCTGTGATTTCCAGCATTTTTTGTTTTCAGTACAGATCCCAGCTTCTGCAGTAATTAGCTCCGACAAGGATCCAATTCTCTCATTCTTAAATATACACAGGGACTCTGCTACCACAGCTCTCCCTGTGGCTGTCCCATCTTATTTATCTCCCATAAAACAAATCTTAATTTCTCATTTATTACCTCAGCTCGGTGTGTACGACCTACATTTGCATTTTTGGGACAGAATTAGTCCTTGTCTTATTCGCATTACCCGATGTGCACAGTGACCAACCTTTTACATCAGCTGCCAATCTATTATCATTATCTATTCTTTGACACTCTGATTGACCTGATGCTCAATTTCAATTTTTTGATGATGTTTCTAATCCTATATCTTACTGTCACTCTCAATTATTATTATTTTGTACATCGGATGTGGGGGTCTCTGAATAAAATACCATTCAGGGCCCAGTGGTGGAGGGAGTGGGTGTTTGTGGATGTGGTGCCAACTAAGCAGCTGCTTTGTTCAGGTCTCTGCCACCAGAAAAAAAAACTTCCAGGATGAAGCAGCCGCTTGGTTGGCATCACATCCCCAGACATCCCCTCCCTCCATCACTGACACTCAGTAGTAGCAGTGTTTACCAACAACATGGTGCTCTGCAGAAATTCACCAAAGATCCTCAGACAGCACCTTCCAAACCCACAAACACTTCCACCTCGAAGGACAAGGGCAGCAGATCGATGGGAACATCACCCCCTTCAAATTCCCCTCTGAGTCACTCACCATCCTCATTTAGAAATATATTGTTATTCCATCAGTGTTAAAGGCAGCTCAGCAGTACCTTCTCAGGGGCAATTCGGCATGGGGAATAACTACAGACTCAGTCAGTGATACCCACATCCCACGAGTGAATAAAACAAAATCATTTCGTGGTTTGGAAACAGTTGGACCCTCCTGTGAGCTTCACGGAGGAGTTTTATTTATTCACAACACAAGGAATCCGTGTAACCAGGTATTTTACTGCGTTACTGATCTTCGCTCTGAACTGAGACAATGTTGCTGCATAAATAAATGTGTTTGTGCAACAGCTTAGGTTCAGCAGCATGTAACCAACATCACTGAAGTGTTCTAGAAAAGGCGAGTAGTCAGGAATGATTCCTTGAATGATATAATATAAGAAAACCACAACAATAGTTAACCAGAGGACTATGAAGCTCCCAGAGATGGTGAAGAGTAAAATCACAGCCTTCCTTCTGCTCTCCATCTCTGGGTCTCTGTGATTCTCTCCTTTGCTCTCACCCTTCAGCCTCTTCCGGACTCGACTGGTCACTAAAATGTGTCTGACTGTCAGAGCATTGAGCAACAGAATTAAAGCGAATGGCAGTAAAGGGGTTAAAACTGTATCGAGCCAATCTAATACCATCCACCAAGTCTCAGTAAAGTAGCTTAACTTCGTTATACAGTAGAATGGCACATTGTTGATTATCCTCACAGGCTCATATTCAAAATAGAAGGGGATGTTTTTCAGACAGAACAGGGTGCAGGTTGTTGCCAGAACCACAGTCGCAGCTTTCTCAGTGCAATATTTTGTTCTCAGCTTCTGACAACAAATGGTCACAAATCGGTCAAAGGAGAAAGTGACGGTGAACCAGACAGAGCAGTCCCTGGCAGCACGACACAGTGCCCCAATAACACTGCACACAGGAGTGATGTTCAGGAAAGACCTTGGGAAATAATAGGAATGGAATCTCAACAGTATAACGTCAGTAATAATGACCATCAGATCGGCAGCTGCCATAAACACCAGGTAACGAGTAGTGCAAGGGGAAACACCACAGTTTTGCCTGGAAAGGACTGTAACTGCTACCAAATTTACTGTGGGAGACAAATGGGAAAAGAAACAACAAATTATTGATCAGAAATACGCCCTACCCATTCCAGAGAGCAACAACAAGATTTTACCAACAAATCCCCATGCACTGTGTGACTGGGAGTGGTTGGGTGTGAGTGAGTTTGAGTATCAGACTTTAACATTCACTCCAGATTGTCCTCCAGCCCAGTCAGTCTCGAGATTCAAGAGTTTAGACAGATATTGAGCTCATAACTCCTCCTAGGAGAGCAGAAGGAAGTCCGTGATTTTCTTTGGTTGCATGGTAAGGCACAGAACCTCATTAGAATCCTCAATTCCTAGTCAGTTATCGGTCTATCAATTGGACTGTCAATAATCCAAACTCTCCCCTTCTCCAGAGAAAAAGTTATCCCATGATCCTGTCTTTGGACTTAATCCTGATCGGAACCATGGCAGGATTATAAAACAGGACACCAGAACCTGTGTGAGATTTCAAACACAACTACACCATATATCTTAAACAAGGGCAGTACAGCAGAGCATGCAGGACTCCCTTAATGACAATTTGGGAGTTTTAGGTTTACTGTAATATTTACTCTGTAAATCTACCCACCGACATCTCAAGGTGGAGGGACCAGGAGGGCAATCTGTCAAAATTTCAATCTCCTGACCAAAGAGTGTGAGGAGAGAATTTCGGAAGCGATGGTAGATGAAGCTTTACAAATCAGAACAAGGCGCAAATTCTTCAATTCCTTTGCTTTGCCAAAAAAAAGAACAATCTGAGATTGAAAATTCCCAACTGATGCAGCATCCATGACTGTGTGTGTGTAAGAGAGTTCCAAACCTTTCCCACCCTCTGTGCACAGAAGAGCTTTCTGACATCTCTCCTGAACGCTCTCAGCCTCATTCACAGACTATGATCCTTTGTTCTAAATCTGCAACCAGTAGAAATAGTTCATGTTTTCCTTTTAATATTTTGTTGGACTTCACTCAGATCATCCCTTAACCTTCAAAATTCTCCATCAACCTGGCTTCATTTACGTAATGAAATCAGAAGAAGCGCAGCAGGTCTAGAGCATCTGTGGGAGAGAGCACAGAGTTCGGGTCGAGTGACCCTTCTTCAGAACTAACCTGCTTGATCTCTCCTCATACCTTGAAGCCATATCAAACTGGAACAGATGACACAACACTGAGAACAGAAAATGCTGCAGCAGCAGTGAGGTTGGGAGTCTCTGTCAGTGTCGGATTGTACCGAGAATGCTGCTCAGTGAATTGCTGTCACTGTCCCGGTGCCTGGATAAGGGTGACCAGTCAGTGAGCTGGAGACGTTATTGTTCAAACGGTAAAACCAGAGAGCAGATCAGCAGCAGATTAAAACAAGTTCAATTGTCATAGCGCCATACCTGGGATGCCAGTAAAAGCAAGGATGGTGTAGAACACTTTCTGCACCTGATCAATTGGTCGATGCATTTTTCTGTGTGAGGTGATCTGTCCCTTCAGGCAGCTGACAAGCTCCTTGTTTGAGACTCTGAGCTGATGCATTCCCAGGGACGCTGCCTTATACTGTGTGGGAGCTCCTTGGGGAGATCGAGGTGACAGCATTGCTCGGCTTTGTTGCTGTTTTACACATTTCTGGAAATGAACAAACCCATTACAATAACAAGTGTAATCCTGATTACAGAGGGGGGTTACGTGATAATGAAATAACAAAAGCAGAAACTGGAATCTGCCAGCAATAACGCTGTCCACTCAAACACCATGAGCCCCATCCTGAGATCACACCCTATTTCATGATGTGAAGGTGCTGGTGTGGGACTGGGGTGGACACGTTCAACCTGTTGGACTAGAACCTGGTGTTGTGTGATTTTTGACAATTATTTCAACTGATGCTGCATCGAGGCAGTTCATTCCAAGTGTGAAAATATGTCTCCGAGCTGTCCTTCTGTCCTCTCGGGTAGGAGCTGTCCACTTTAAACAAGAACATTTCACTCACTGATTCTTCTCACACACTGAATGTGTACATTACTGCGAGGTCAGCATTTATTCCCCATTCCCAATTTTCCAGGATCTGGAGTCATATGAAGGTCCAAGTAAGGACAGCATACTGCCTTTCCTGAGGGAAGGGGTCTCAGTGAACAAGATGGACCTCCAACAATGGGGACGTCACTGACCTCTCCCTTTCTGACCTCCTCCTTACAGTCACTGCCCATCCAAATACATCACTGACCTCCCCCTTACTGACACTGCCCATCCAAATACATCACTGACCTCCCCTTACTCTCACTGTCCATCAGATACATCACTGACCTCCCCCTTACTGACACTGTCCATCCAAATACATCACTGACCTCCCTCTGATCATTGCATCTTCTGTGGCCAACAAGGAAGGCAAATGGAGTTTTGACATTTATTATAAACAGAATAGAGTATAAAGGTCGGGGAGTGTTGCTGCAAGTGTAGAAGGCAGGGCAACAATCTCAGTTGGAGCTTTGCAGACAATTTTGGGATATAATTGCTTTGGAGACAGCTCAGTGGAAGTTCATGAGATAATTCCGGAGATGAAGATGTTGTCCAATTCCTCTTTCAAACAAGTTCGACAACTCCAATGGGAATGTGCCCAGGTGTCACCAATACCGAAACGGTCAAATCAGTACAAACATCAGCCAATCCCAATATACACAGTCCCTTCTTTATCAGGAAACAAGTTACAATACCCTTTAATTACAGGCATGCTATCTGTAATCCTACTGGCGCTTTAAGTCCTGAGTCGCTTGGAGATATACGCAGTCTCTCTCTCTCTCTGCATCTCAATCTCTCTCTCTCTATCTTTCTGTCTCTATGTCTCTCTCGCTCTGTCTCTGTCTGTCTGGCCCTCTCTCTCTCTCACTCTGTCGCTCTCACTCTCTCTCTGTCTCTATTTGTCTCTCACTCCTTCTCTGTCTGTGAAGCTGGTTTCTCTCTCCCTCACTCTCTCTCTGGGTGATCAGCTGGTCTCTGGTTGGTCAGCTGGTCTCTGACCCTTGCCGTGCTGGTCTCCTCAGAACGCCTCCAGAAGATTTAAGAAAACCGTCTGCAGGTGAAACCTGTTTTTGTGCCTTGGTCGATGGTTTTTCATAACTTTCTATAGTTCGGACCAATCCGGAGAATCCGTTAATTGTCTGAAACACTGTCAATCATAGACATAGATGAGAGTGGTCCTGAGGGAAATGTACGAAACTGGGCAAAGGCTAACGATATGAAAATTTGACAGGAGCTGGGAAATGAGGATTGGAAGCAGCTATTTGAAGGGAAGTCCACATTTGCTGTGTGGGAGGCTTTCAAAGATAGGTTGAAGATAGTGTCGGATAGGCATGCCCCTTTGAAAACAAAGGAAAGAAAAGGCAAGATTCGTGAACTGTGGATGACAGGAGAAATCGTGCGACTAGCCAAGAGGAAAAGGAAAGCATCCATAAGGTCCAGGCAGTGAAGAACAGAATGGGCCTTGGAGGGATATCAGGAGGGTGGGACTAATCTAAAACGAGGAATCAAGTGGGCTAAAAGGGCTCATGAAATAACTTTAGCGAGCAGAATTAAGGAGATTCCCAAGGCCTTTTCTTCATGTATAAGAAGCAAGAGGGTATCGAGAGAAAGAGTTGGTCCACTAAAGCATAAGGAAGGAAGGTTGTGTGTCGAACCTGAGAAAATGGGTGAGATTTTTCGTGATTGTTTTGCATCAGTATTCAATGAGGAGAGGGATATGATGAATTTTGAGATTAAAGATAGAAGTTTATTTACTCTGGATCATGTTGATGTAAGGAGGGAAAAAGTGTTGGGTAGGCTCAAGAATATTAAGGTGGACAAATCCCAAAGGACCGGTTGGGATCTATCCCAGGTTGCTGAGGGAGGCAAGAGAGGAACTAGCTGGGGCCCTAACAGATAGCTTTGTCACATTCTTAACACAGGAAAAGTGCTGGAGGACTGGAGAGTGCTCATGTTGTTCCTCTGTGCATGAAGTGTAGTAGGGATATTCCAGATAACTACAGACCAGTGAACCTGACATCAGAGGTGCGGAAGTCACTGGAGAAGGTACTGAGAGATAAAATCTATTTCCATTTGAAAAATAATGGGCTTATCAGTGATAAGCAACATGATTTTGTGTGGGGGAGATCGTGCCTGACCAACTTAATAGAGTTCTTTGAAGAAGTGACCAAGTTGGTAGATGAAGGAAAGGCTGTCGATGTCATATATAATAAGGCATTTGATAAGATTCCCCGTGGTAAACTAATGGAGAAAGTGAAGTCACATGGTGTGCAGGGTGTTCTCACTAGGTGGACAAAGAACTGGTTGAGCAACAGGAGATAGAGACTAGTAGTTGAAGGGAGATTCTCGAAATGGCGAAAGGTGACTGTTCTGTTCCACAGGGATCAGTGCTGGGCCACTGTTGATGGTGATTTACATAAATGATCTGGAAGAGGGCATTGTTGGTCTGTTCAATAAGTGTGCAGATGAAACGATGATTGGTGGAGTAGCAGAAAGCATAGGGGAATGTCAAAGAATACAGGAAAATATAGATAGACTGGAGAGTTGGGCAGAGAAGTGTCAGATGGTGTTCAATCCAGGCAAATATGAGGTGATGCATTTTGGGAAGTCTAATTCTAGGGCAAACTAGACTGTAAACAGAAGAGACTTGGGAAAAGATGATGTGCAGAGAGATCTGGGAGTTCAGGTCCATTGTACCATGAAAGTGGCTGCACAGATGGATAGAGTGGTCAAGAAGACATATGGTATCCTTGCCTTCATTGGACGGGGTATTGAGTATAAGAGCTAGCAGGACATTTTAAAATTGTACACGACTTTGTTTCGGTTGCATTTAGAATACTGTGTACAGTTCTGTTGGCCACATTACCAAAAGGATGTGGAAGCTTTGGAGAGGGTGCAGAGAGCGTTTACGAGGATGTTGCCTGGTATGGAAGGTGCTAGCTATGAAGTGAGGTTGAATAGGTTAGGTTTGTTTTCATTGGAAAAAAGAAGATTCAGCGGGGACCTGACTGAGGTTTACAAAATCCTGAAGGTTACAGACAGACATGGTGGATGCAGATAAATTTTTTCTCAGGGTGAGGGACTCAATGACGAGAGGTCATGTGTTCAAGTTGAGAGGTGAAATGTTTAAGGGGGATACACATGGAAAGTATTTTACACACAGGGAAGTAGGTGCCTGGAATGCGTTGCCAGCAGAGGTAGTAGAGGCAGGCACGATAGATTCATTTAAGATGTGTCTGGACAGATACATGAGGAAGTGGGGAGCAGAGGGGTACAGATGCTTAGCAGTCGGTTGAGACAGTGGATTTGGATCGGCTCAGGCTTGGAGGGCCGAAGGGCCTGTTCCTGGGCTGTAAATTGTCTTTGTTCTTTGTTCATGTTCTTTGTTTGGGTGGCTTGTTCCTGTTGGTTTCTTTGTGTAGCAAGACCCACTTCCTTCCCCTCTCCCTACCTTCTTCTTTCACCATCCCCACTCTCTCCATTCCCCTCACACACTCTCCTCTCCTCTCACACTCTCCTTTCTTCCCCACTCCCCAATGTACGTTCCCCCCTCCCTACACTCTCTTTTTCCCCTCCCCACCCTCTCCTTTCCCCCTCCCCACACTCTCCTTTCCCACTCCCCACACTCTCCTTCCCCCTCCCCACGCTGTCCTTTCTCCCCCTCTTTGCGCACTCTTTCTCAGCTTCCCCTGCCCTCCTCTCCCCCACTCACACACTCTTCCCCCTCCCAGCTTGCTCTCTCTTCCCCACAATGTCCCCTCCCTGTGATCTCCTTTGCCCCCTCCCCCTGCTGTCTGTCTCCCCTCCCCCATGTTCTCTTTATCCCATCATCCCTGTGTTCCCTCTCTCACCCAAGTGTCCTTCCCCCGTGATCTGTTTCTGCAATCCCCGCAGCCTCGTAATGCCCTGCTTCCCCCGAAAATGTTTACTCCCTCCCTCAGATTTATGTCCCCTCCTTCCCTCCCTCTCTAACTAAAGCATATAAGGAGTGGGGGGAGAGAGCTGTGCTGTTGGACAATGTGTAGGCAGCAGTGTGAGCAGTAAGGCTTTGTTTCGGGAGGTTTCAGAGAGCAGCGGCTCAGTAAAAAATCCAGGGAAGCTCCGGTAACGTCCTTTTAACATTCCGTTTCAGTCTGACAGCAGCTGAGATGGCAGTTAGGGCAGGAATCCCCTGTGGCCATTCCCCTCGCAAACAAGTATCCCGTTTGGGAACCTGTTGGGGGCGGGTGGGGTCGGTTTGTTACCGTTCAGGGGAAAGCAGCAGTATCCTGGTCGGTGGCAATCCCACTGGCTCTGGGGCAGAGCGGGAAACGGGAAAGGGAAACAGGACCTTAGTGATAGCACACTCGATAGTTAGGGGGACAGAGAGAGGGGATTCTGTGGGTGCTGATGGGAATCCAGGATGGTGTGTTGTCTCCCAGGCACCAGGGTCCAGGATGTCTCAGAGCGGCTGCAGAATGTTCTCAAGGGGTAAGGTGTGCAGCCAGAAGTTATTGTTCACGTTGGCACAAATAACAGAAGTAGAAGTAGGGATGGGTCCTGCAGAATGATTATAGAGCGCAAGGAAGAGCGTTAAAAACCAAGAGCTTATTGGTGATAATCTCCTGATTACTTCCAATGCCACGTGCTAGTGAGGGGAAGGACAGGAGGATACGGCAGATGGATGTGTTGCTAAAGAATTGGTGCAAGGGGCAGGGTTTCCAAGTTAGAGATCATTAGGATCTTTTCTGGGGCAGTGGTGACCTGTCTAAGAGGGACGGGTTACACCTGAACTGGAAGGGGACCAATATCTTGGCAGCCAGGTTTGCTCATGCCCCAAGGGAGGGTATAAACTAGATTGGCAGGGGTGTGGGATCCTCAACAGCAGGGAGGCAAATGTGAGGTTCAAGGAGATACAGTAATCAGAAAGAGGAATTTGAAGAGACAGGTCAGACTGGAACATGACAGGGAGCGAGGAATACCTATTGGATTAAATTGCATCTACTTCAATGTAAGAGGGCTGACCGGGAAGGCTGATGAACTCAGGGAGTGGATAGGTACGTGAGGCTGGTAGCTTGTACCCGTTACAGAAACATGGCTAAGGGAGGGACAGGACTGGCAGATTAACGTACCAGGGTACAGGAGCTTCAGGTGGGACAGAGGGGGTGTATGGACGGGAGGGGAGATACCTTTTAGATTAAGCCGAGTGTCACAGCAGTAATCAGAGATGAAATAACTGACGGGTCATCCAGTGAGGCTTTGTGGGTGGTGCTATGAAATCAGAAGGGGATGGTGACGTTATTGGGGTTGCACTATAGGACCCCAAACAGTCAACGGGAATTGAAGGAACAAATATGCAGGGAGACTGGGGAGACTTGCAGGAGCAATAAGGTTGATATAGATTTTAATTTTCCATCATGGACTGAGAATGCCATAGCGTTGAGAGCTCAGATGGGGTGGAATTTGTTAAGTACATTCAGGAACGTTTCCCCAAGCAGTATATCGAGGGTTCTACTCAGGAAGGTACAAACCTCGATCTCCTCTTGGGAAATGGAGCAGGACAGGTCACAGAGGGGACACAGAACATAGAACAGTGGGGAAACACTTTGTGACCAGTGGCCATGGTTCTATTCATTTCACAATAGTTATGCAGAGGGACCAAACTGATCCACAGGTTCAAGTTCTGAATTGGGCGAAGGTGAAGTTTGATGGAATTAGACAAGAGCTTACAGGGGTTGGTTGGAGCAGTTTGTTTGCAGGTTCAGGAAACTCCGGCAAGTGGGAGGCCTTTAAAAGGGAGATTGCTGGAGTACAAGGTGTGTATGTTCCTGGGAGGGTGAAAGGATTGGGTGGCAGGAATAGGGAATCCTGGATGCCAAGAGATATTGAGGCTTTCACATGAACAAATGTCGGCATGGACCAGATACAGGCAGCTGGGATCTCGAGAACCCCTGGAGGTACATGGAGGATATAGGAATTTACTGGAGAAGGTGGATAACTCTCCTGGTCCTGACAAATATATATATAAACACTGCGAGAGGCAAGAGAAGAAACTGCAGGGGCTGTGGCTGATATTTTTGCATCATCGTAAGCTATGGGTGAGGTCCTTGAAAACTGGAGGGTAGCGAATATTGTGCCATTATTCAAGAACGGCTACAAAGATGAACATGTGAGCTACCAACCAGTAAATCTAACATCTGTGGTGGGTTAGTTACTTGAGAAGACTCTGAGAGATAAGAAATACATGCGTTTGGGAAATCAGGGTTTGATTTGGAGTAGTGAGCACGGCTTTGTGAATGGGAGACCGTACCTCACAGATTTGTTAGAGTTCTTTGATGAAGTGACCAGGAAAGTTGACAAGGGCAGGGAAGAAGACGTAGTCCATGTGGATTTCAGTAAGACCTTTGATAAGGTTCCACAAGGGAGGGTGCTCTGGAAGATTAGATCGTATCGAATGCGGGGGAGCTGGATACACAATTGGCTTGATGGCAGGAAGCAGAGAGGAATCGTGGAAGGATACTTGTCAGACTGGAGTGCCTCAGGGGTCGGAGCTGGGCCCATTGCTGTTTGTTATTGATATCAATATTTTGGATGAGAATGTACAAGGGCATGATTAGTAAGTTTACTGATGACACTAATATACAACCCAGGCTGGCCCATTAAAATTAGAATGAGGCACTAGCCACACCCAAAGGGGCCCTGGGAGCAGGTTCAATTGGATTTTATGGGACCTCTTCCCCAATCCCATGGGAAGACGGATTACCTTGTGATTATTGACCAATTTACCAGGTGGGTCGGTACCTACCCTACCCAGAACTGATCAGCTAACGCTGTGGCAAGGGTTGTAGCTGAGGAGGGGATGCCCAGGTGGGGGAGTTGGGTGTTGTCGCAGATATTCTCCGACCGGGGAGCCATTTCACTGTAAGAGTTGTAAAAACCACATGTCAGCTGATGGGCATTAAACTGACATTTCACACACCCGACCATCCACAAAGTTCAGGCATGGTGGAGTGAATGAACAGAACTCTTAAACCCTCCCTTGCTAAGGCCATGCAAGACTCTGACAAACGCTGGCCTGAGATCCTGCCTGCTAAACTCGTGACTCCAGTCCACCACAAGCTGGTCGAATGATTTAACCCCTTACGAGTCAATGACAGGTCGGGCAATGTAACTGCCCGATTCCATCATCATGGGAGGGTTCCGTTGCTGATCCTCGCTGCGATAGAATACATCACTATGTGCTCGAACTGAGCACCCAGCTGAAGGAGATGTAGAGAACAGTTCGGGACAAACAGGAAGGTGAGGGAGGGATGAACAGTGGCAATTAGAGGATTGTGCGGAGGTCCCATCGGTGGGTAGGAATGTTATGGTTAAGACTCTCACCGTTAAATCAGGCTTCGCCCCTCAGTAGAATGTTCCCTCTGAGGTTATCATTAGCGGTGTCACACCCACCTGTATTGACATGTGAGGGAAGGGGGAGTCTGGAAACACTGGTCACAACTGAAGAAATATCCAGGCACTGGTTGATCATCCTCACTCTCTGCTTTCTTTTCAGACAGACTTCTCTCGAGACCTGGGCAGAGGAGGTGCCAGCAGGCTAAGATAAAAGCTATGGAGGAGGGACTTGGGGAAGGGGCGTTGGAAACGCGATAAGAGGAAAGAGGTCATGGTGATGGTGATAGGCCAGAGTGGGGGTGGGGGCGGAGAAGTCAAGAAGAAGATTGCAGGTTAGCAAGGCGGTGCTGAGTTCGAGGGATTTGACTGAGACAAGGTGGGGGGAGGGGAAATGAGGAAACTGTAGAAATCTAGATTCATCCCTTGTGGTTGGAGGGTTCCTAGGTGGAAGATGAGGCTCTCTTTCTCCAGCTTTCATGTTGCTATGGTCTGGCGGTGGAGGAGTCCAAGGACCTGCATGTTCTTGGTCAGGTGGGAGGGGGTATTGAAGCGTTGAGCCATGGGGTGGTTGGGTTGGTTGGTCCAGGTGTCCCAGAGGTGTTCCCTGAAACGTTCCACAAGTAGCCGGCCTGACTCCCCAATATAGAGGACGCCACTTCAGGTGCAGTGGATGCAGTAAATGATGTGTGTGGAGGTGCAGGTGAATTTGTGGCGGAAAAGGAGGGATCCCTTGGGGCCTTGGAGGGTAGTTAGGGGGGAGGTGTTGGCTCAAGTTTTGCATTTCTTGCGGTTGCAGGGGAAAGTGCCGGGAGTGGAGGTTCGGTTGGTGGGGGGTGTGGACCTGACGAGGGAGTCGCGGAGGGAGTGGTCTTTTTGGTACGCTGATCAGGGAGGAGAGGGAAATATATCTCTGGTGGTGGGGTCCGTTTGGAGGTGGCGGAAACGACGATGGATGATACGATGTATGTGGAGGTTGGTGGGGTGGTAGGTGAGGACCAGTGGGGTTCTGTCCTGGCGGCGATTGGAGGGGTGGGGCTCAAGGGCGGAGGAGCGGGAAGTGGAGGAGATGCATTGGAGGGCATCGTTGATCACGTCTGGGTGGAAATTGCGGTCTTTGAAGAAGGAGGCCATTTGGGTTAGACGGTATTGGAACAGGTCCTCTTGGGAGCAGATGCGGCAGAGACAACGGAATTGGGAGTATGGGATGGCGTTTTTACAGGGGGCAGGGTGGGAGGAGGTAGTCTAGGTAGCTGTGGGAGTTGGTCGGTTTGTTGTAAATGTCCATGTTGATTCGGTCGCTTGAGATAGAACTGAAAAGGTCTAGGAAAGGGAGGGAGGAGTCTGAGACGGTCCAAGTAAATTTGAGGTCAGGGTGGAAGGTGTTGGTAAAGTGGATGAACTGTTCAACCTCCTCGTGGGAGCACAAGGCAGCGCCGATACAGTCATCGATGTAGCGGAGCAAAAGGTGTGGGGTGGTGGCAGTGTCTCTGCGGAAGATGGACTGTTCCACATCTCCAACGAAGAGGCAGGCATAGCTGGGGCTCATGCGGATGCCCATGGCTTGACATTTGGTTTGGAGATTCTCCTGTTCCTGGGGTGCAATCGGTTCTCCTGTTCCTCCGATGCTGCGTGACCTTTTGCGCTTTTCCAGCAACACATTTTTCAGCTCCTCTCGAGACGTGCTGACGATATTCGTGGACCTGCTGACGATGTCCGTGTATGCGCAGTTGTTGTGAATGGCCCGAGAGTGTGGGCTGTTGTGTGCGGGCGGTACAGCCTTTGAACCATTGTATAACTCCGTTCGGGAAGCTCCGGGATGTTCCTGTTTATTGTTGACTTCACCCTTTGCCTGGTAGCCAGTGGGGGGCAGCACCAAATGAATTGTGCCACCCTCAGTCCTGCTCCCCGGAGTAGGCGCGGGGTTCCATGTTAATACATACCTAACCATGTTCTATCAGCACACACAACAAAATAGCATCTCGAAATGCTGGGTGTGTACTCGAATCCCTGCACACTCTATTGGGGGGATTCCCCTGATTCCCATTCCGTTTAATAAATCCAAAACGGTGGAATGGTGATTGGACCAGAACAGATCCTCACATTTATCCATTTGGGGGATGGGCGGGGGTTCGGTCTGACAGAGAATCTCCCCGGTCATTCATGTGAGGCCCTGACCAGACCATTTCTGCTGCCAATGATGAGGTCACCTGGGAGACCACGGGTTATAACATGCAAAACTATAAAGGTTGGTTCCGGCCTCACTACATCCTTTAACATACACCCCTCTGGCTCTGACCCTCACAAACACCGCGGGTGAAGGAACGCCCACGGGGGCGATTTGTTTTAATTCCACATCAGGGTGGAATGACGGAACCAGCAAATGTTCCCATTCCCTGCTCCTTATCCCGTCCGCCCGCCGATTGTTCCTTTCTGGAAGATTCTGAGCCTTGAGGTTGTCAACATGACGATAGGGAAAACGTACAAAACCATTTGGACTTCAATTCCAACTGATTACCTGAGGCCGTACAATGAGAATTACTCTGACCGTGCTGTCAAGGCCTACCCTTGTCTCCCTCCATATTGGTCTGGATCTTGCTCCCTTGCCTATGTGCTACCTTTTGTCCACCATTACAGTTTCCTCCGCGTTCATCCCAAACTGCATCCACCTCCATCCAAACGGTCCATCACTGAGACCGAGCGATTCTGTATGTTCGCCTTCCCCGCCTATGGGAGTGCTAAGGCTGCTCGGGAACTGATCAATATGGCCTCCACCTTGGAAAGGCTGGCTAATGAGACTGCCGATGGCTTTGCAGCGGTAAGCATGGCCATCTCCGAGGTGTCAGCTGAGGTCATTGCCACCCGTATTGTTGTGTTGTCGTGCGAGTGGAGCTGAAAATGTTGCTGGAAAAGTGCAGCAGGTCAGGCAGCATCCAAGGAGCAGGAGAATCAATGTTTCGAGCATGAGCCCTTTTTCCTGTAGAAGGGCTCATGCCCGAAATGTCGATTCTCCTGCTCCTTGGATGCTGCCTGACCTGCTGCGCTTTTCCAGCAACACATTTTCAGCTCTGATCTCCAGTATCTGCACTCCTCACTTTCTCCTATTTGCGAGTGGCACATGGTGGCCCCTGTGCTGTTATTGGGGCCTAGTGCAGCACATACATTCCGAATACCTCAGACAATATAACTGACCAAGCGGATCACATCCACCTGGAGGCTGATAATATCCAGCAGGAAGGGAAACAGTTTCATGATTATAATCCTACCCCACTGATTATTACTGGATGGTGCTGATCTGTTCATCATGCTTCTACATGTCTAAGACCACAAGGGGGAAACTGAAAACAGGAACGAAATACACAAGAAATACTTACAGAACACAATGGCGATCTCCGTGTGTGCATGTACAGAACACAAGAAACCATCTTTCGCGGTCTTTTGTTGTACGAACCATCCAGACGAGAAAAACTGCTGTCCCTGATGTTCAAGGAGGGACGGCCTGGTCAAGTTCCACGGTTAGGGGCACAATCACGCTGCCCCTCCCAATAGGTTTGGATTTCATAAATTTGATGAACTGACTTCTAAATGTGAATTTTTTAAATTTTGGCACAACACTACCCAATCAATTAACACCCTTGTAAAATGTTCCCCAAATGCGGGAATTGATATTAAAGTTGCTGGCTTTGTCACTGCCTGAAAGTTTCCAATTTCATGACACATATGAAATGACACAAATGAATTTGGAAATTTCCTTTCCAAATCCCACCGGGAATACAACTTGATAAACTGCTGCCCATTTCCCATCCGCCTGAATGTGTGATGGTCTCCATTTCCTCAGGAAGGCCTCATTTATAAGATCGCAACATTCTGGGGTCTCTTCAGATTCTGTGTTCTATATTCGATATTCTAATCACTGGTTAATGAAGACTAGCATCCCGTACGCCTTCTTAACCAACCTGTCTACCTGTGCTAGCAGCTTCAGGGATCTATGGACTTGTACACCAAGCTCCCTTTTATCCTCAGTTCTCCACTAGGACCTGCCATTTATTTGGCCCCTCCAGCCTGTTCCACCATTCATGGGAACGTGGCTGATCCGACATTCCTCACAGCCACTTTCCTGCCTTTTCCCTGTAATCCTTCATTCCCTGACTGATCATCGATCTATCTCTGGTGGCGATAAACTCAAAGCATTAGCCTGCCCTCTCTCCATGGATGCTGCCTGACTGCTGTGATTTCCAGCATTGTTTGTTTTCAGTACAGATCCCAGCTTCTGCAGTAATTAGCTCCCACAAGGATCTCTCTCCCACTGTCTTAAATATACACAGGGACTCTGCTACCACAGCTCTCCCTGTGGCTGTCCAATCTTACTTATCCCAGATAAAACAAATCTTAATTTCTCATTTATTACCTCAGCTCAGTGTACACAACGTACATTTGCAATTTTGGTACAGAATTAGTCCTTGTCTTATTCCCATTACCCGATGTGCATCGTGACCAACCTTTTACATCAGCTGCCAATCTATTATCATTATCTATTCTTTGACACTCTTATTGACCTGGTGCTCAATTTCAATTTTTTGATGATGTTCCTAATCCTAAATTTTACTGTCAAACTCAATTATTATTACTTTGTACATGAGATGTGTGGATCTCTGACTAAAATAGCATTTCTGGCCCATCCCTAACATCCCCAGTGAAGACGGTGGTGTGCTGATCAGAGTCACTGCTGTTTCTGCGTTTACCTGCATGCACTTTGTCTTATTCACTCGCGGGACATGAGCATCGCTGGTCCAGACCTGGCTGGGAACGCTGCCTGTTCCCAGTTGTTCCTCCATAATGTGTGGGGGTGAGATGCCTTGTTGAACCACTGCAGTCCGTGTGGTATAGGTAGACCCACAATGCTGTTAGGGAGGGAGCTCCAGGATTCTGACCCAGTGAAGGGACGGTGATATATTTCCAAGTCAGGATGGTGAGTGGCTTCGAGGTGTATGTGCAGGGATTTCTGTTCTCATCTATCTGCTGCTCATGTCCTTCTGGATGGTAGAGTTTGTGGGTTAGGAAGATGCTGTCTGAGGACATTTGGTGAATTTCTGCAGTTCATGTTGGAGATGGTCCACACTGCTGCTGCTGAGAAACAGTGGTGGAGGGAGTGGGTGTTTGTGAATGTGGTGCCAACTAAGCAGCTGCTTTGTTCTGGTTTCTGCAAACAGAAAAAAACCATCCAGGATGAAGCAGCCGCTTGGTTGGCATCACATCCCCAGACATCCCCTCCCTCCATCACTGACACTCAGTAGTAGCAGTGTTTACCAACTACACTGTGCTCTGCAGAATTTCATCAAAGATCCTCACACAGCACCTTCCAAACACACGAGCACTTCCACCTCGAAGGACAAGGGCAGCAGATCGATGGGAACATCACCCCCTTCAAATTCCCCTCTGAGTCACTCACCATCCTGATTTAGAAATATATTGTGATTCCATCAGTGTTAAAGGCAGCTCAGCAGTACCTTCTCAGGGGCAATTCGGCATGGGGAATAACTACAGACTCAGGCAGTGATACCCACCTCCCACGAGTGAATAAAACAAA
Organism: Hemiscyllium ocellatum; assembly: GCF_020745735.1. Lineage (NCBI taxonomy): Eukaryota > Metazoa > Chordata > Chondrichthyes > Orectolobiformes > Hemiscylliidae > Hemiscyllium > Hemiscyllium ocellatum. The sequence continues at coordinate 13,680,138 of NC_083444.1, forward strand.
ATCATTTCATGGTTTGGAAACAGTGGGACCCTTCTGTGGGCGTCACGGAGAAGTTTTATTTATTCACAACACAAGGAATCCGTGTAACCAGGTATTTTACTGCATTACAGATCTTCGCTCTGAACTGAGACAATGTTGCTGCATAAATAAATGTGTTTGTGCAACAGCTTAGGTTCCGCAGCATGAAACCAACTCTTCTGAAATGATATTGAAGAGGTGGGTAATCGTCAGGATTGATTCCTTGAATGACATAATATAAGAAATCTACAACAATGATTAACCACAGGAGGATGAAGCTCCCAGAGATGGTGAAGAGTAAAATCGCAGCCTTCCTTCTGCTCTCCATCTCTGGGTCTCTGTGATTCTCTCCTTTGCTCTCACCCTTCAGCCTCTTCCGGACTCGACTGGTCACTAAAATGTGTCTGACTGTCAGAGCATTGAGCAGCAGAATTAAAGCGAATGGCAGTAAAGGGGTTAAAACTGTATCAAGCCAATCTAATACCACCCACCAAGTCTCAGTAAAGTAGCTTAACTTTGTTTCACAGTAGAATGGCACATTGTTGATGATCCTGAGAGGTTCATATTGAAAATAGAAGGGGATGTTTTTCAGACAGAACAGGGTGCAGGTTGTTGCCAGAACCACAGTCGCAGCTTTCTCAGTGCAATATTTTGTTCTCAGCTTCTGACAACAAATGGTCACAAATCGGTCAAAGGAGAAAGTGACGGTGAACCAGACAGAGCAGTCCATGGCAGCATGACACAGTGCCCCAATAACACTGCACACAGGAGTGATGTTCAGGAAAGTGTGCGGGTCATAATAGAAATAATACGAAGGTAATCTCCTCAGTATAACCTCAGGAGTAATGACCATCAGATCGGCAGCTGCCATAACCACCAGGTAACGGGTAGTGCAAGGGGAAACACCACAGTTTTGCCTGGAAAGGACTGTAACTGCTAGCAAATTTACTGTGGGAGACAAATGGGAAAAGAAACAACAAATTATTGATCAGAAATATGCCCTACCCATTCCAGAGAGCAACAACAAGGTTTTACCAACAAATTCCCATCCACTGTGTGACTGGGAGTGGTTGCGTGTGAGTGAGTTTGAGTATCAACTTTTACATTCACTCCAGATTGTCCTCCAGCCCAGTCAGTCTCGAGATTCGAGAGGTTAGACAGATATTGAGTTCATAACTCTTCCTAGGAGAGCAGAAGGAAGTCTATGATTTTGTTTGGTTGTGTGGTAAGGTACAGAACCCCATTAGAATCCTCAATCCCAATTCAGTTATAGAACTAGCAATTGGACTGTCAATAATCCAAACTCTCCCCTTCTCCAGAGAAACAGTTATCCCATGATCCTGTCATTGGACTTAATCCTGATCGGAGCCATGGCAGGATTATAAAACAGGTCACCAGAACCTGTGTGAGATTTCAAACACAACTACACCATGTATCTTAAACAAGGGCAGTACAGCAGAGCATGCAGGACTCCCTTAATGACAATGTGGGAGTTTTAGGTTTACTGTAATATTTACACTGTAAACCTACCCACCAACATCTCAATGTGGAGGGACCAGGAGGGCAATCTCTCAAAATGACATCTCTCCTGAACGCTCTCAGCCCCATTCACAGACGATGATCCTTTGTTCTAAATCTGCAACCAGTAGAAATAGTTCATGTTTTCCTTTTAATATTTTGTTGGACTTCACTCAGATCATCCCTTAACCTTCAAAATTCTCCATCAACCTGGCTTCATTTACGGAATGAAATCAGAAGAAGCGCAGCAGGTCTAGAGCATCTGTGGGAGAGAGCACAGAGTTCGGGTCGAGTGACCCTTCTTCAGAACGAACCTGCCTGATCTCTCCTCATACCTTGAAGCCATATCAAACTGGAACAGATGACACAACACTGAGAACAGAAAATGCTGCAGCAGCAGTGAGGTTGGGAGTCTCTGTCAGTGTCGGATTGTACCGAGAATGCTGCTCAGTGAATTGCTGTCACTGTCCCGGTGCCTGGATAAGGGTGACCAGTCAGTGAGCTGGAGACGTTATTGTTCAAACGGTAAAACCAGAGAGCAGATCAGCAGCAGATTAAAACAAGTTCAATTGTCATAGCGCCATACCTGGGATGCCAGTAAAAGCAAGGATGGTGTAGAACACTTTCTCCACGTGATCAATTGGTCGATGCATTTTTCTGTGTGAGGTGATCTGTCCCTTCAGGCAGCTGACAAGCTCCTTGTTTGAGAGTCTGAGCTGATGCATTCCCAGAGACGCTGCCTTATACTGTGTGGGAGCTCCTTGGGGAGATCGAGGTGACAGCATTGCTCGGCTTTGTTGCTGTTTTACACATTTCTGGAAATGAACAAACCCATTACAATAACAAGTGTAATCCTGATTACAGAGGGGGGTTATGTGATAATGAAATAACAAAAGCAGAAACTGGTATCTGCCAGCAATAACACTGTCCACTCAAACACCATGAGCCCCATCCTGAGATCACACCCTATTTCATGATGTGAAGGTGCTGGTGTGGGACTGGGGTGGACACGTACAACCTGTTGGACTAGAAGCAGCTTTGTTGCTGTTCTGCAATTTTTTGTGAATGAACAAACTAAACACAATATTCCCAATGACAAAAGAGTCTTGCTGCTCAGTCCATCTTAATGAAATAACAAAACCAGAATCTGTAATGTGCCAGCGCTAACACTGTCCACTCAAACATCATGAGACTCATCCCAAGGTCACAAATTAAGTCAATGCTGCATTAAGCCAGTTTATTCCAGAAGTAAAAGTCTGTCTTTGAACTCTCCTTTGTATTCTGGATAGAAGCTGTCCACTTTAGACAAGAACATTTCACTCACTGAGTCTTCTCACACACTGAATGTGTACATTACTGTGAGGTCAGCATTTATTCCCCATTCCCAATTGTCCAGGATCTGGAGTCAACTGAAAGACCAAGTGAGGAGAACATACTGCATTTCCTGAGGGAAGGGGACTCAGTGAGCAAGATGGACTTCCAACAATGGGGTCATCACAGACCTCACTCTAGCATTGCAGGGACAACGGCTAACAAGGAAGACAAGTGGAATTTTCACATTTATTATGAAAGGAATAAAGCATAAAATCCTGGGAATGTTGCTGCTAGTGGAGAAGGCATTAGTGCGACCTCAGCTGGATACTGTGAACACTGTTAGTCCCCTCGCTTAAGAAAGGATATAACTGCATTGGAGGCAGTTCAGAGGAAGTTCATGAGAGAGTTCCAGAGGTGAACATGTCGTCGAGTTCCTCTTAAAACAAGTAAGTCAACCACAACCAGTATGTTCTGTCTGAATTTGCCCAGGTGTCACCCAATACTGGAAAGGTCAAATCACGAGGAACACAAGTTAATACCAGTTTAATCAGTTCCTTCTTTATCAGGAAACTTGTTACAATACCCTTTAATTCTATACATACTATCTCTCATCCTATTTGGCTCCTTAAGCTTACAGTAACTTCCAGGTCTCTTGTAGCCAGACACAGATGCTCACTCTCTCTCTGGCTCTGTGGCTGGGCCTGTGAAGCTGCTTTCTGTCTCCCTCACTCTCTCTCTGGCTGGTCAGCTGCTCCCTGGTTGGTAACAAACAATGACTGCAGAAGCTTGAAACCAGAGTCCAGATTGGAGTGGTGCTGGAAAAGCACAGCAGGTCAGGCAGCATCCGAGAAGCAGGAAAATCGACATTTCGGGCAAAAGCATCTCATCCACATCCCACACCTGCGCCCTCAGACCCCACCCCTCCAACCGTAACAAGGACAGACCCCCCCCGCCCCCCCCACCACCCGGTGCTCACCTTCCACCCCACCAACCTTCGCACAAACCAAATCATCTGACGACATTTCCGCCACCTCCAAATGGACCCCACCGCCAGGGATATATTTCCCTCCCCACCCTTTCCCACCTTCCACAAAGACCATTCCCTCCGCGACTATCTGGTTAGGTCCATGTCCCCCAACAACCCACCCTCCCATCCTGGCACCTTCCCCTGCCACTGCAGGAACTGTAAAACTTCCATCCCCACCCCATTCACCTATTGTATTCTATGCTACTTTCTCCGCACCCACACCCTCCTCTCATTTATCTCTCCACCCTACAGTCACTCTGTCTCTCTTCCTGATGAAGGGCTTTTGCCAGAAACGTTGATTCTCCTGCTCCTCGGATGCTGCTTGAACTGCTGTGCTTTTCCAGCCCCACTCTAATCTGTTAACCTGGTTTCCAGCATCTGCAGAGCTTGTTTTTACCTTGTTGTCAGAGTAGCAAACTGTTTCTGCCAAACCCCTGTATACATTGGTCACACCTATAATCTTCCATCTGAGAAGTTATATAATTATTTGTACAAAATAAGACCTATTTCAATAATCCCTATAGGATTGTGTAATCAGAATAAATACAAGTGCACGAGACCCACTGGCTCAATAACCTGGAACGCCCTTCCTAAGGGCATTGTGGGTCTACCCACAGTATATGGACAGCAGCAGTTCATGAAGGCAGCTCCCCGCCATGTTTTCAATGGCGAGTAGGGACTGGTAATCACTACTGGCCAGCCGGCGATGCTCATAGCTTGCAAATTCAGAAAAATAAAGCATTAACATCCATCTACCCTACAACCCCTGGGTGTGTGCCCAGGCATTATTCACAGTGATCCTACCCCATCTATTGGGATAACTACCTCATGCAACCTGCATTCATAACCACCGATATCCATGGATATATCAAGATGAGTGCAGTTAGGAACACAGCTTGATGTGAGCGGAGCTGACTTCATGGATGACATGCTCAGGCCATGTGATGGTGTGGCCTGTTCGTTCACATTTATTGAAGAGTGGTCCCTGTCAATGTCCCCTGTCTCTCCACAGCATATCGGAGGGTGTCATGGTAACCCATCCAAATATCTTTCTTTATGTAATTCCGAATTTTTCAAAGGTCCTCATCCCAACTTTGTCCCTCGGGATGAGTGGAATCCCTAGCACCAAGCCCAGTGCCTCACCGAGAGTGTCCTTGCAGCTGGTATTAACCCTGACCTTGGTGAGCTGCTCTCACTGACAGTGAGTGATGTTGGTGTGGGTCGTCTCCCAGAACAAATGGTGACGCTGTTTGTCACTAATCCAGGGCGGGGCTTTCCCTTGGCTCGCCTGCCTGAGCTCCTCCCTCAGCTGTTCAATCATCCCGTTACCGTAGATACTGCACTGGGTGTGGCTTTGCTGCTCACCATCATCCCTGATTGGGCCCTGGATGACCTGGTTAATTGTCTTGGTGTGACCCTGTAGTTTGGCCTCTAAGTAATGGCTAGCCAGATTATCCACTCCTTGTCCCGTGGTCTGTATTCAGTCCTTCTAGGGCTCGTTTGACTTGTTGGGTCAAGATTCTGAGTTCATTCTGTAAATTAGCCAGGTCAAGGGTATTGACTGGTGACTCTCCTGTCCTGTACACTGTGGCTCGATCATTAAGGAGTTCCCTTCTCTTTTATCTATTAACTGCTGGCCTGGGTTTTCCCTCATATTTCCCTGTCCCTCGTCCCACTGTCCTGTGGATCATGTGAGAATATTATCATTGTCATGGGGAAGGACCCACTCTGGTAGCTGTATCTTTGATAGTCTATTCTGATTGGTATTAGTTCATGGTGAATGTGCAGAACAGGGTTTTTTCCTGTGGGTTCAATGTGTAGTCCATTGTGAGGGCCTGGTGTGTGTGGGACAGGCTGGAGGAGGAGCCTTCACTCCTGATCTCAGCTCATTTTTAATTTTGTTCGAGAGGAATTCTCCCTGGTGTGGCTTTGTGAGGGATCTCTGTCTGAACTCTGACCTATTGTTAGAGTTGTGTGTTCGGTGTCCCACTACCATGCACCTTATCTCAGGGAAACCCCACGCATCGTCTGTGATCCCTGTGCTCCTGGAACACAATGTGGAAATCCCATGGGGTTTCCTGAACACCACGAGCTGATTATCACACCTGAATCCCAACTTTTCCGTAGGATGGACCCAGACATTCCCATCTCCACCCACTGGTGTCTGGAGTATCATTCCATAGGGATCCTGGGGACATCCTTTTCCCTTGTGTCTGTGCTACATCTTTATATGCAGTCATTATAAAGCTCATGCACAATACGCAATAAACACTCCAGAGGGGCATATCTGTGCAGTTTTGGTCTCCTTACTTGAGAAAGGATGTACTGGCACTGGAGGGGGTGCAGAGGAGGTTTACGAGATTGATTCTGTATTTGGGGGAGCTGGTTTATGAGGAAAGTCTGAGTAGATTGGGATTATATTAATTGGAATTCAGAAGATTGAAGGGGGAGTTTATAGAAATGTGCAAAATTATGAGGGGAATAGATAAGATAAAGGTAGAGAGGATGATTCCACTGGCAGGTGAAACTAGGACAACAGGGCACAGCCTCAAGATTAGAGGGAGCATATTTTGGACTAAATTGAGAAGGAACGTCTTCACCCAGAGGGTTGTGAATCTGTGGAATTCCTTTTCCAATGAAGTAGTAGATGCTATTTCAGGAAACGTTTTTAAAGCTAAGGGAGATTTTTTTTAACAGTAAAGGAATTACGAGATATGGTGAGAGGTTGTGGAAATGGAGCTGAGGCCCTGAAAAGATCAGCCATGATCTTATTGAACGGCGGAGCAGGCGCGAAGGGCTGGACGGCCGACTCATGCTCCTGGTCCTAATGTTCTTATCTTCATCACTGCCTTGGAGTAACCGCTCCGGTGTGCTTACAGCAAAGAGAACATGAGGAATTTCTGAAAATAGCTTGGTCTCATACCTCACGCCATGTTCTACATGACATTGGAAAATGATCCAATTCTCCAAATGTCACCCATTCCCTGTTCCTTCCTCCATGATAGAATAAATTAGCCCCGTGTGCAGGATGAGATGGGGAGGGCTGGGTAGTCCCCCAGGATGTAAATGGATGGTTCCCAGCGACTGGAGCTGTTCGTGATTGGCTCCCACGTGGCAACTTGTGCACTCATGTTTGTGGGGAACTTTGAAGCTGTTCCATTATAGGGTTGTCCCTGTCATCCTCAATATCTAACCCACAGCTTGGTTTCACTCCAGCCTTTGGTGCCAGGATGGTTCTCTGGGTCATGCCCGGTGAGAATTTTAGGTGCCCGTCAGTCCTAAATGAAATGGCTGGTTCAGCCACAGTTAGACCACAGATTGGGTTTGGGGTTCATTTGCAGGAATTCCCTTCTTTGAGGGGCGGGTACATGTATTTGGGTGGGGTGGGGGGGGGTGGAGTCTGGCTGGGCTCCTTGCTGAATTCCTGCCCTTCCCTTCACTCTTCCAGATTGGAGGGCTCTATAAGAATTCCGGGCTGTGCTTATGTGGACTGATTTTCAGGATGACTGCTGTGCCCTTAACTCCCTTTCCCACACAGCAATTAGTGTGCAGAGGACCCGAGGCATCAAATCTGAGATATGTGTCCCTCCCGCTTTCTGAGGTTCAGGAGATAAGGGTTTAGACCTAGTTTCTCATTGCTAAGAGAGGTGAGGGTCATGTCCCTGAAAACCCAAACCAATTGGACCCAGAGTTTCCCGGGAAAGCAGGTGGGACATTTCCCTTGTTGTTGTCTGCAGTTATGTAGCGCCTCCATAGAACCCCGACAGTGTGGAAACAGGCCATTTGGCCCAACAAGTCCATACAGACCCTCCAAAGAGTATCCCATCCAGACTCATCCCCTTACCCTATAACCTTGCATTTCCTCTGACTAATGCAGCTAACCTACACCTCCCTGAACACTATGGGCAACTTAGCTTGGCCAATTCATGCTTTTGGACTGTGGGAGGAAATCGGAGCACCCGGAGTAAACCCACGCAGACATGGGGAGAATGTGCAAACTCCACAGAGACAGTTGACACAGATTAGAATCGAACCCTGGTCCCTGGCGCTGTGCGGTAGCAGAGCTAACCACTGAGCCACTGTGCCTCACTGGATTCTGTCTTATCCTGCCCTCCTGCAGTGAGGACCCCAGGCTTCATCTCTTCAAGGGTCTCTCTCCCCCGATCTGTTGGCCCTTGGTGATGGCTGAATGGTTCCCTGGATTAAAGCATATTGGGATTAATTTGGTTTGTTCTTCAGTGTCCAGTCCGTGTGTATGACAGACTATCCAGAGATCTCATCCAAATAATGTCTGGGTCCTAGGTGGAATGAAAGAGAGTCCCCTTTTTGGTGCTGCCCACCAGCTGGGTGGCTGCAATGGGGTTTATGTACGGTGTGTGACCATTCGGTGTTTGAGCTGGGAAAACCACAAGATTCATGAGACCTGATATCTGCTGTGAATCAGGGGTGGTGGCTAAAGGTGTCGTCCCCAGGGACAAAGACTGGGGGTGTTCCCCATCTGTGGGTGGCTGTGGATGTGTCAGTGTGGGGCCTCTCGTTATGTCCCTGGGGTGATAGCACATCGAAGGCACACATTATCCCATTCTGGTCAGAGGCCTGGTTCCCTCGGGATTGTATTTGGTCCTGGCACGTTGAACACTTCCTACTCGGGCCCGATGAGCATTGCTTATAGGGCACGGACTGCTTCTTGCATCTCGCTGTAGTGTCCATCCAGCTTGTCAATGTATACTGAGGCTGACCCCTTGGTCCCCAATGGCCCTTCACTCAAAACAATCAATCTTTCTGATTGTAACTGGAACTCTCCCATGTGGGTGAGGTTTTCCTGGTATCATTAATACAACTCTGACATTATCCACAGTGTTTTATCTTAAAGAGCTGTGTTAAACATCACACATTAGCATCACATCCGTGTTGCTGCTGCTGATGCTGCTGTTAGTTTTGATCGATGCTGCCCTCCCTCTTACTGACTCATTGATGATTCAGCCCCAGAATTTCTGCCTGTGCAGTCGCATTGATCCACCAGCAGAGGGTAGCATCATATCACATTCATCAGAAGAGACAGAAATAGGGAGAGGGATTTTGACAGGGTTTTAGTTCATCCCCACCTCTCCATTCAAAATACCCCCCATTACAGGGGAAAGCTGCTCCTGAAACATGTGTATGTGACTCTGTGTTTGTGTGTAAGGGACTGTATGTGAGTTTGTAAAGATTTTTGTGTCTGAGCGTTCAGGTATTTGAGTGAGAAAATGTGTGTGAGCTGATGTGGGTTTGTTTGTTTCAGCGTCTGCCGGAGTGTGTGAGGGTCTAAATGTGTTGGAGAGTGTACGTGTTTGTGGTAGATGCAGTCTGAGACCCTATGTGTGTGTGTGCACACGTGTGTGTATGTGCAAGTGTGTGTGTGGTTGCAAATGTGTATGTGAGGTTGTGAGTGCAAGATTGAGAGTGTGAGGTTGTCGGTGTGTTTGTGAGGTTGTGAGTGTGTACATATGTAGTGGCATGCGAGAGTGCGAGTGTATGTGTGAGGGTGTGTTGCTGCATGTGTGTTTTTCTGCCAGCGAGAGAGGCTGCCTGACAGTGTGGTTTGATGTGTGCACAAAACTGCATTGGAGAGTGAACTTGTGAGAATGTATGAGTGTGAGAGTATTTGTGTAAATAGGTGAGAGTGAGGGCTTTGAAGATGTTCGAGAGTGTCAACAGAGTGTGAGTGCATGTATGAAGTACGGGTGTGTGAGTGGGAGAGTATGTGTGAGTGTATGGGGTCTCTCAGAGACATATGCAAAGAGACACACACAATGGAAAATACAGTCTGACCAACCCACACATACCTACACGTATGCACACACACATACACATATGTTTGAATAAGGCATAACTGCATGGTGAGACCACACTCCTTGGGTATTATGCACAGTTTTAGTCTCCTAGTCTGAGGAAGGACAGTCTTGTTATTGAGAGAGTCTAGCGAAGGGTCACCAGACTGATTCCCAAGATGGGAGGACTGACATATGAGGAAAGACTGGATCGACTGGTTTTGTACTCACTGGAATTTAGAAGAATGAGGGGGCATCTCATAGAAACATAAAATCCTGATGGGACTGGACAGGCTGGATGTGGGAAGAATGTTCCCATGTTGGAGAAGTCCAGTAGGAGGGTTCACAGTCTAAGATAATCACATCTGGCCAGTCCGCATGGTAAAAGGCTAGTGTTCGACTTAAACAGCCCAAGGCTCCCTCACTCAAAACCGATCTCTTCCCAAATCCCTGTTCATCCAGTCAGCTCTCAGCTCCCTGTCAAAATGTGTGGTGCTGGAAAAGCACAGCCGGTCAGGCAGCATCCGAGGAGCTGGAGAGTCGACTTTTTGAGTATAATTTCTTCATAAGAAATGTTGGTGGCATTGTCCCAGCTCCCTGTACCTGGGGCTCACCTCCCCCAGGTATGGAACATACCAACACACATCTTTGTGAGAATGAACCAGGCTGGATTTACAATTTCACACAAGATTTATACAAATGGAGGGAAGATTGTTGCAGAATTGAACAGAAATTCAATTGGAGGTGTCGTGGACAGCACAGATGGTTACCACAGAGTACAACGGGATCATGACCAGATTGGCCAATGGGCTGAAGATCGGCAAATAGGATTTAATTTAGATGAATGTGGGGTGCTGTGTTTTTGAAAAGAAAATCAAGGCAGAACTTATACACTTAATGGTAAGGTTCTGAGGAGTGTTGCTGAACAAAGTACAGGGTCATGGTTCCTTGAAAGTGGAATCACAGGTAGACAGGGTTGTGAAGAAGGCATTTGGTATGCTTCCCTTTAGTGGGCAAAGCACTGAGTATAGGAGTTGCGAGGTTATATTGCAGCTGCACAGGACATTGGTTAGGCCATTACTGAAATACTGTGTGTAATTCTGGTCTCCCTGCTATAGGCAAAATGGTATGAAACTTGAAAGGGTTTAGAAAAGATTTTAAATTATGTTGCTGGGTTGGAGTTTTAAGCTATGGAGAGAGGCTGAATAGATTGGGACTATTTTCTCTGGAGTGACCTCATAGAGTTTTATAAAATCATTAGAGGCATGGATAGGATAATTAGACAAGATCTTTTCCATGATGGTGGGGGAGTCCAAAATTAGAGGGCATAGGTTTAGGGCCTCAAACTCCATCTATCACACACGCGTACACACACCAACACAAGTAAACCCTCGCGCACTGTGGCAGACACTGAAACAAAAACACTCACACAAAAATCACACACATTCTGTCACTCGCACACCTAAACGCTCAGGCAAAAATCATCAAACAAATTCACATACAGTCCCAAACACACAAACACCGTGTCACATAAACAAGTTTCGGAAGCAACTCACCCCCTATAATTGGGAATATTTTGTCTGGGGAGGTGGGCATGAACTAAAACAGGGTCAAAGTCCCTCTCCTTGTTTCTGTCTCTTGTGATGAATGTGATGCGATGCCACCCTCTGCTGATGGATCGATGTGACTGCACAGGCAGACGGGCTGGGACGGAATCAAGATGGGATGCCACGGGTGGCTCAGTGGTTACCACTGCTGCCTCTCAGCACTAGGGTCCCAGGTTCGACTCCAGCCTCAGGTGACTGTCTGTGTGGAATTTGCATATCCTCCCTGGGTTTTCTCCAGTCTCCTCCCACAATTCAAAGATGAACATGTTAGATGGATTTGCCCTGGTAAATTGCCCAACGTGCTTTGGGATGCGTACATCAGGTGTATTAGATGGGGGAAATGTTGGGGAATGGGTCTTGGTGGGTTCCTCTTTGAAGGGTTGGTGTGGACATGTTGGGCCGAAGGGCCTTTTTCCACACTGTGGGGAATTTATGATTTGATAAGAAGGAGGGGAGTATCTGTCACAAATAACAGCAGCAACACAGATATGATGCCAGTGTGTGATATTTAACACAGCTCTTTAAAATCAAACTCTGTGGAGAATACCAGAGTTATTCATTCTGCTCTCTCGCTGGTGCAAAAAAAGCTGCACATTTCCATAATGGCCATCAGACATAAGAAATCAGGAAAAGGTAAACAATAATCCATTGTAATCCGCATTGACCAAACTAAAACCATCAGTGGAAAGGTGTGTCAGTGTTAAATCTCTTCTGGGGGTGACTAACTAATCGAGGAGGGAGAAGAGCCTTTTCTTCCTTTCCTAGTCCTTCACCTCCTCAGCTGAAGCTGCCTTGAGGTTCGGTAGTCAAAGAATCCATGGCAGCTAAAAAGAGAGACCATTTGAGTTATTTCCCCTGAGATCGCACATCAGTTTAATAAAGGCTGAAAACAGGTAGCAGATTTCAGGCAGAGGGTGGTGTGTGTATGGAATGAGCTCCCAGAGAAAGTGGTGGAATTTGGTACAACATTTAAAAAACATCTGGGTAGGAAAATGAACAAAAAGGATTTGGAGGCCTATGAGCAAAATGGTGGCAAATGGGACTAGATTAATTTCGGATATCTGGTTGGCATGGCCAGGTTGGATTGAAGGGTACGGTTCTGTGCTTTATATCTCTGTGACTCGGTTTATGACAGAATTGAACATAAGATTATGAAACAAATGTACTTCGTTCCCAGCAACAAGAAACATGACAATGCGGTTCCATATTTTCATCAACAGTTGACACGGCCAATGTTAGTAAGTTGATGCTTGGCACAAATTGTGTTGGTGAAGTTTATACATTGGACAGTGTCAGTTTCTGCACACACAGCACCAACAGGAATATTCCTCAACTAGACTCTGTGAAAATCACTCCCTCACAGTCAGACAGTCAAAGCATGACCCCTGTCTGCTGGGGACTGTCAGTGTTAAAGACAGACAGACAAACACACGCGCACACACATCTACACAGACACAGAGACACACACATACAGACACACACACAGACAGGTCAGGCAGCATCCAAAGAGCAGGAGAATCGACGTTTTGGGCATGAGCTCTTTTCAGGAATTAGGGCTCATGCCCAAAACGTCGATTCTCCTGCTCCTTGGATGCTGCCTGACCTGCTGCGCTTTTTCAGCAACACATTTTCAGCTCTGATCTCCAGCATCTGCAGTCCTCACTTGCTCCACACACACACACACACACACACAGACATACATGGACACACACAAACACAGGCACAGACACACACACAGACGGACATACACACACAAACTATCACAGCAATATCCCCCTCTGCTGGGGAGAGTAAGTGCTAAATACAGTCACATACACACAGACAGTCACAGCATCATTCCCCCTTTGGGCATCTGTAAATTTTACACACAGAAGCTCAGACAGTTCTGACACATCTCGCTATTTAAATTTAAGTCTCTTTATCGATTCTTCCCGCCAAACATCACCCCCTGCTGCTGCTGCTGCTGCTGCTGCCTGAATCCTGGAGAACCCCCCTGGTCCGGAGAAGGCAGCTGTGATTCATTCATTCCAGGGAAAATGACAGACTGTGACAAACAGATGAGTGGGGCTTGGAAGAGCATAAAACGTAGTTTAAATGATAACACACTAACACATGATCCATCGAGAAAATAAGTTTAAAACAATGATAATGAGCTGGATTGGAAGGTCCCAAAATGCTGACATACAGACACCTCGGGAAAAGAGAGAGGAACACTGTACAATTATCGATGAACATTCCCACTTCTGACCTTATGACAGAGGAAAGGTCACTGATGAAGGAACTGAAGAATGTTGGGCCTAGGACATTACCCTGAGAGATTCCTGCAGAGATGTCCTGGAGCTAAGATGACTGACACTCCACAGTCACAACCATGTTCCGAGGTGTCAGGTATGACTCTAACCAGCAGAGCGTTTGACCCCTGATACCTAATGATTCCAGTTTTCCCGGTGAGCCTGACATTGGTGGTTGGCAAGTTGTTGGAGAACATCCTGAGGGAAAGGATTTACATGTATTTGGAAAGGCAAGGACTGATTAGAGATAGTCAGTATGGCTTTGTGAATGGGAAATCGTGTCTAATGAACTTACTTGAGCTTTTTTTGAAGAAGTAACAAAGAAGATTGATGAGGGCAGAGCAGGAGAAGTGACCTGTATGGATTCATTAAGGCATTCAACAGCATTCCACATGGGAGACTGATTAACAAGGTTAGATCTCATGGAATACAGGGAGCATTAGACTTGAATACAGAACCGGCTTGAAGGTAGCAGACAGAGAGTGGTGGTGGAGGGTTGCTTTTCAGACTGGAGACCTGTGACCAGTGGTGTGCCACAAGAATCAGTGCTTGGTCCACTGCTTTTCGTCATTTAGAGAAATGATTTGGATGTATTAGGAGGTATTAGTTAGTAAGTTTGCAGATGACACCAAAATTGGAGGTAGACTGGGTAATGAAGAAGGTTACCTCAGATTTCAATGGGATTTTGTTCAGGTGGGCCAATGGGCTGAAAAGTGACAGATGGAGTATTATTTAGAGGTGCTGCATTTTGGAAAAGCAAATCAGAGCAGGACTTATACACTTAATGGTAAGGTCCTACAGAGTGTTGCTGAACAAAGAGACCTTGGAGTGTAGGTTCATAGCTCCTTAGCAGGTAGATAGGATGCTGGAGAAGGTATTTGTTATGCTTTCCTTTACCGGTCAGAGTTTTGAATATAGGAATTAAGAGGTCATTTTACAGGAGGTTATATCAATTCATTTGGAATGTTGAGAGCAATTCTGTTCTCCTTCCTATCGGTAGGAGTGTCCGTGAAAGGGCTCAGAAAAGATTTACAAGCTTGTTACCAGGGTTTGAGGGCTTGATCTATAGGGAGAGGCCGAATAAGCTGGGACTGTTTTCGCTGGAGTATCCGAGGCTGAGAGGTGACCTTATAGATGTTTATAAAGTCATGAGGGGCATTGATAAGGTAAATAGACAAGGTCTATTCCCTGGTGCAGGGGAATCCAGAACTAGAGGGCATGAGTTTAGGGTGAGAGGGGTAAGATATAAAAGAGACTTAAGGGGCAACTTTTTCACACAGACAGTGGTGCGTGTATGGAATGAGCTGTCAGAGGAAGTTGTGGAGGCTGGTACAAATACAGTATTTGAAAGGCATCTGGATGATTACATGAAAAGGAAGGGTTTAGAATGATATGGATCAAATGCTGGCAAATGGGACTAGGTTAGGTTAGGATATCTGGTCAGCATGGACGATTTGGACCGAATGCTTTTTTTCCATGCAGTATATCACTATGACTCAAAGACTCAAAAAATCAACATTCGTTTACATTTTCTCCAATGAGGAATTTCATACGTTCCAGAAGTAATAGGCAAATATCTAATTAATTGGCAGTTGACATGGTGCAGTTGGCACATGTTACTTTAACACAGTATCCATTGTGAAAAGCCTCAAGCAAGGAGATTAGATTCTGGAAAACATCATGAAGCCACGGGGATGGACCACAAGCCTGTCCATCTCTGTTGTTTTGCTGAGGCAATGATCAATTGTACAAAGTGCAGTACCACAGAGTCAATTACAAAGGGATAACTCAGCTCTGCTGACTAATAGTAATCCCGGGGTTGGGACAGGGGCAGGGGTTGCGGGTATGTGCACTTACATTCTAAATGCCAACTTAAGATAATCTGTCCCTTATTGCTGTGCCTGCTAAACAGTGTGAAGTTGTACAAAAATAAGGTTATGTTCGAATCTACCACTGGACTCCGACTGTCATCAGAAAATACAAGATTGAGCAGCAAGTTAAACACAGGCCACAATTTGCTTTTGGAAATAGGCAAGAGGCCCAGGGAGAATTGACACTTATGAAAGGTTGTTGACAGGTTGAAAATGCATCAGCAGAGAGTCTTTCATTTCTTGTATGTTTGACACTCTGTAACAATCTTCAAAAGTAAGGGGTTAATTTGTTTGAACCACGAGATTATTCTTAACATCTGCATGAGAGGGTCAGAGATGCTGGAGGAGCAGCCGTTTACAATCGTACTCGGGTTACAACTGGATAAACCTTTGGACACTACTTCTTCCTTTTATGGCTCCAAATTCTAAACAAGACATTCTTGAAATAATTTCTGTTTGCCATCTCCATGTATCTATGAATTCACCTTAAACTTTTACAATACGAAATAGCATCTTTCTGATTCCAACTTTCAGAGATGGCCCTCAGTGAGCTCCTCCACCATTCCCTCCATTTCACTGGTGTCCTGCCCCTCTCATTCCCCAATCATGTGACTTGAACTCGGACACACAGATCTCTAACAGCGATAAAGCATCGTTCGAAAGTTTATTTCATTTCTGCCTCTGAGTACAGCCTTTATTCAGTGATAGTCAGGGCTTCAAGTCTTGAACATGAGACAGAACCTGCTTCTGGTGAGTGTCTTCATTCAGTGAGAAGGAGCAGTGAGGCCCAGTGGGTTTTGGGATTGTATTTGGGATTTTATGCTCAGTCTGCAGCATTCCAGCCCGTGGAAGCAGTGCAGTGGGAAAGACCCCTCCTGTGGATTACAATAGCCCGATCAACACACTGTTCCAGGCCAGTTACAGAGCTCCGAGAATTCAGAGTTAGATGCTGAAAACTACATTGATTAAAGGAGGAGGAACAAGAAAACAGTTTCAAACTGATGAGGTCATCGGCATCTCTGTGTCTAACTCTGCACCACGTTTTATTTTCTGCTTCATAAAACCACATACTGCAGCTCAACCCAGTCCCCCTGCCCCACCATACAAACTGGAGAATGGGACACCTTTCTCAATAGTACAGGAGTACATTCCAGAGACTACAGGCAGGTCAGGTTAACACCAGGGCTGTGTACACTTGGAATAACCTGGAGCAGATCAACACAAATCCAACTGGGGAGGGTGGGTCTGTTTCAGGAGAGTCAGTGTGGGTTTAAGATGAAACAAATGTGACTGTACCTGATGAAAGAAAATAAAAGAAGGGACGATTTCCAAAGTGTTGCACAAATTATTACCTGAGAGGCTGGATAAAAACTGAAGCTAATATAATAAATGGAGAAAGAATGTATTCAGACGGAAACATGCTGTGATCATTCATCACTGCAACTGGCTGACAACAAAGTGGAAGCCATATTGCTTTTATTGCAATGTTCAGTATTTTATTCTAGTATTATTTAGTATATACAATTGCGATTAACATTCAATTCCGAGAAAAAGTGTCACAATTTTCTTTGAAATGAAACTTCGATTAGAGAGGATAATACCAGCCAACAGCATTGGGGCCCAGGCAGGCCATTATTAATATTAGTAGGAAATAGCAGAAAGTGGAGGATGGAATTGAACAGATTGAAGACTGGAGTAATGGAGTCTGGCATAAAACACTCATGAGAGGTAACATCGACCGACCTACAGCGTAAACGCTGGTGTCTCTGGAAATTTGAAATATAACCTCAGTAGGTCTGGTAGCATCTGTGATGAGAGAGCCAGAAACCAACTCTCCCACACCAGTCTTTCAGCCATCAATGGCTCTCCCTAATCTGATTGGCTCTGTGCCAATTAACTCTTGGGCATCGATATTAATCCAGATGTCTGAAGTTTCAGCTTCTCTATCCAACACTGAGCTCCTGACAGTGACCAGGTTGAACCTTGTTTCTTGCCTGGTATATGTTGCTTATACCGACGTGGATCCTGCCGATCCCATTGCAGACTTGTCTTTAGCCCTGACCAGAGACCCTGAACCCCAGCATGGGAAGGCAACACAGCCTCCTGGACTCACGTTCAGTGCTGCAGAACAAGGTGTCGATCCATGCAATCCCCGACTACAACTCCATGGCTCTTAGTTTCTCCAACTTGATTGGTTTGCTGTTCCTCTGGTGTCACAGTCAAGTCACTCTTGCCAAAGAATGAGCCTCCTGTTCTGTGGCAGTCTGTGTCCCTGTCCATACCTCACCCGTAATCACACTCTCCTGTCTCTGAGCACTGACCAAAATCAGACAATCCAACCCTCCAAGTTGCGACGGCCTTTTGGTGCAAATTATCCAACGACTCTTCCCCCCGAGCCAGGGCAGTGTCTATATGTCACCCTCCAGCCCATGTGCTGCAGCTGTGACAGATGGTTCATGCTGCTGGCCTTAATGTGTTCCAATTAACTGTTTTCTTTCTTAAATTCAATCCGTTGAATCATGGAGTCCGACAGCACAGAGACA
This sequence comes from Hemiscyllium ocellatum, assembly GCF_020745735.1. Lineage (NCBI taxonomy): Eukaryota > Metazoa > Chordata > Chondrichthyes > Orectolobiformes > Hemiscylliidae > Hemiscyllium > Hemiscyllium ocellatum. Next base: position 13,698,137 of record NC_083444.1, read on the forward strand.
GGGCCTTTGTCCCAAACTGGTCAGTACCGATCAAGTGTCCATCCCCGCTAATCCCATTACCCTGCACTTGGCTCACATCCTTCTAATCCTTCCCTCTCCATGTATTTGTCCAAATGGCTTTTAAATGTCGTTAATGTACCCAACTCAAACACTGCCGCTGACAGCTCATTCCATATGCGTACCACCCTCTGTGTAAAAACGTTCACCCTCAGTTTCCTTTTTATTCTTTCCCCATTAACCTTAAAGTGATGTCCTCTAGTCCTCAATTCCCCAACCCTCCCAAAACAAGACTGTGGGTAATGACCCAATCCATGCCTGTCATGATCTTATACATCTCTACAACTCACCTCCCAACCCCTCAGTCTGCTACGCGTTACAGAATAAAGTTTGAGCTTGTCCAACCTCTCCCTATAACTCAAACCGTTGTGTCCAGGCAACATCCTTGTAAAATTCTTCTGCACTCTTTCCAGCTGAATAACATCCTTCTTACAGCAAGGTGAGCAAAACTGAACACAATACTCCAATTGCGGCCTCACCAACATCCTTTATAACTGCAACGTAACTCCCCAACTTCTATACCCCAGTTTCCTGACTGTGTCCAAAGTGTCCAAAGCCACCTTCACTTCCCTGTCTACCTGTGAGTCCACCTCAGAACACTGCACCTGAACTCCAAGGTCCCTCTCTCCCACGACACTCCATAAAGCCCTGCCATTCACCATGAAACTCCTCTCTTGATTTGACTTTCCAAAGTGCAAGATCTCACAGTTATCAATATTAAACTCTATTTGCCATTTCTCAGCCCACCCTCCCCAGCTGATCAAGGTCCTGCTGCAATTTCTGAAAACCTTCCTCACTGTCCATGATACAGACTATCTTAGTGTCATCTGCAAACTTGCTAATCATGCCCTTGGACATTCTCATCCAAAACATTGATATCAATAACAAACAGCAATGGGCCCAGCACCGACCCTGGAGGCACTCCAGTCTGACAAGCATCCTTCCACTATTACTCTCTGCTTCCTGCCACCAAGCCAATTGTCTATCCAGCTCCCCCTGGATTCCAAAGGTCTTCCTGAAATCCATATGGACTATGTCTTCTGTCCTGCCCTTGTCAACTTTCCTGGTCACTTCATCAAAGAACACCAACAAATCTGTAAGGCACGGTCTCCCATTCACAAAGCCGTGCTCACTACTCCAAATCAAACCCTGATTTTCCAAACGCATGTATTTCTTATTTCTCAGAATCTTTTCAAGTAAATTACCCACCACAGATGTTAGGCTTACTGGTCGATAGTTTACGCGTTTATTTTTGTATCCCTTTTTGAATAATGGAACAATATTCGCTACCCTCCAGACTTAAAGGACCTCACCCGTGGCTATCGATGATGCAAAAAATATCAGCCAGGGTCCCTGCAATTTCTTCTATCGCCTCTTATAGTGTTTTTTTGACGTATATATATCTGGTCAGGACCAGGTGATTTATCCACTTTTACACTTTCTGATACATCTAACTCCTCCCCTACTGAGATATGGACTGTCCACAAGGTATCACCACTAACTTCTTCAAATTCCCAAGTCTTCAGGTCTTTCTCCATGGTCAACACAGAGGAGAAATATTCATTGAGGACCTCACCCATCTCCTGCAGTTCTACACAGACATGACCACTTTGGTCCTTGAGGGGCACTATTCTCTCTCGAGTTAGTCTTTCCCATTTAATACACTTGAAGTACCTCTTTTAATTCATCCTGATCATCTCAGCCCAGCCTGTCTCCTGCTGTCTTTTGGGCCTCCTGATTTCCATCTCCAATAAACTCCTGTATCCCCTTCGTACCTCCAGGGGTCCCTTGATCCCACCTGCCTGTATCTGAGCCACTCTGACATTTTTCCAGGTGAAAGCTTCAATATCACTTGTCATTCAGGGTTCCTCATTCCTGCCAATCATGTCTTTCAAACTCACGGGAACATGACAGACCCTGGAATCTCGCATTCTCGCTTTTAAAAGCTCCCACTTGCCAGGGGTGGTCAGTGATGTATTTGGATGGACAGTGACAGTAAGGGGGAGGTCAATGATGTCCCCATTGTTGGAGGTCCATCTTATTCACTGAGACCCCTTCCCTCAGGAAAAGTAGTATGCTGTCCTCACTTGGACCTTCATATGATTCCAGATCCTGGAAAACTGGGAATGGGGAATAAATGCTGACCTCGCAGTAATGTACACATTCAGTGTGTGAGAAGAATCAGTGAGTGAAATGTTCTTGTTTAAAGTGGGCAGCTCCTACCCGAGAGGACAGAAGGACAGCTCGGAGACATATTTTCACACTTGGAATGAACTGTCTCGATGCAGCATCAGTTGAAATAATTGTCAAAAATCACACAACACCAGGTTCTCGTTCAACAGGTTGAACGTGTCCACCCCAGTCCCACACCAGCACCTTCACATCATGAAATAGGGTGTGATCTCAGGATGGGGCTCATGGTGTTTGAGTGGACAGTGTTATTCTGGCATATTCCAATTTCTGCTTTTGTTATTTCATTATCACGTAACCCCCCTCTGTAATCAGGATGACACTTGTTATTGTAATGGGTTGGTTCATTACCAGAAATGTGTAAAACAGCAACAAAGCCGAGCAATGCTGTCACCTCGATCTCCCCAAGGAGCTCCCACACAGTATAAGGCAGCGTCTCTGGGAATGCATCAGCTCAGAGTCTCAAACAAGGAGCTTGTCAGCTGCCTGAAGGGACAGATCACCTCACACAGAAAAATGCATCGACCAATTGATCACGTGCAGAAAGTGTTCTACACCATCCTTGCTTTTACTGGCATCCCAGGTATGGCGCTATGACAATTGAACTTGTTTTAATCTGCTGCTGATCTGCTCTCTGGTTTTACCGTTTGAACAATAACGTCTCCAGCTCACTGACTGGTCACCCTTATCCAGACACCGGGACAGTGACAGCAATTCACTGAGCAGCATTCTCGGTACAATCCTACACTGACAGAGACTCCCAACCTCACTGCTGCTGCAGCATTTTCTGTTCTCAGTGTTGTGTCATCTGTTCCAGTTTGATATGGCTTCAAGGTATGAGGAGAGATCAGGCAGGTTAGTTCTGAAGAAGGGTCACTCGACCCCAACTCTGTGCTCTCTCCCACAGATGCTCTAGACCTGCTGCGCTTCTTCTGATTTCATTCCGTAAATGAAGCCAGGTTGATGGAGAATTTTGAAGGTTAAGGGATGATCTGAGTGAAGTCCAAAAAAATATTAAAAGGAAAACATGAACTATTTCTACTGGTTGCAGATTTAGAACAAAGGATCATAGTCTGTGAATGGGGCTGAGAGCGTTCAGGAGAGATGTCAGAAAGCTCTTCTGTGCACAGAGGGTGGGAAAGGTTTGGAACTCTCTCACACACACACAGTCATGGATGCTGCATCAGTTGGGAATTTTCAATCTCAGATTGTCCTTTTTTTGGTAAAGCAAAGGAATTGAAGAATTTGCGCCTTGTTCTGATTTGTAAAGCTTCATCTACCATCGCTTCCCGAAATTCTCTCCTCACACTCTTTGGTCAGGAGATTGAAATTTTGACAGATTGCCCTCCTGGTCCCTCCACACTGAGATGTTGGTGGGTAGATTTACAGTGTAAATATTACAGTAAACCTAAAACTCCCACATTGTCATTAAGGGAGTCCTGCATGCTCTGCTGTACTGCCCTTGTTTAAGATACATGGTGTAGTTGTGTTTGAAATCTCACACAGGTTCTGGTGACCTGTTTTATAATCCTGCCATGGCTCCGATCAGGATTAAGTCCAATGATAGGATCAGGCGATTACTGTTTCTCTGGAGAAGGGAAGAGTTTGGATTATTGACAGTCCAATTGCTAGTCCTATAACTGACTTGGGATTGAGGATTGTAATGGGGATCCGTACCTTACAATGCAACCAAAGAAAATCAGAGACGTCGGTCTGCTCTCCTAGGAGTGGCTGTGAGCTCAATATCTGTCTAAACTCGAGAATCTCGAAACTGACTGGGCTGGAGGACAATCTGGAGTAAATGTTAAAAGTCTGATACTCAAACTCACTCACTCCCAACCACTCCCAATCACACAGTGCATGGGGATTTGTTGGTAAAACCTTGTTGTTGCTCTCTGGAATGGGTAGGGGATATTTCTGATCAATAATTTGTTGTTTCGTTTCCCATTTGTCTCCCACAGTCAATTTGCTAGCAGTTACAGTCCTTTCCAAGCAAAACTGTGGTGTTTCCCCTTGCACTACTCGTTACCTGGTGTTTATGGCAGCTGCCGATCTGATGGTCATTATTACTGAGGTTATACTGTGGAAATTACCTTTCTATTATTACCCGCAGTCTTTCCTGAACATCACTCCTGTGTGCAGTGTTATTGGGGCACTGTATCGTGCTGCCAGGGACTGCTCTGTCTGGTTCACCATCACTTTCTCCTTTGACCGATTTGTGACCATTTGTTGTCAGAAGCTGAGAACAAAGTATTGCACTGATAAAGCTGCAACTGTGGTTCTGGCAACAACCTGCACCCTGTTCTGTCTGAAAAACATCCCCTTCTATTTTGAATATGAGCCTGTGAGGATAATCAACAAAATGCCATTCTACTGTATAACGAAGTTAAGCTACTTTACTGAGACTTGGTGGATGGTATTAGATTGGCTCGATACAGTTTTAACCCCTTTACTGCCATTCGCTTTAATTCTGTTGCTCAATGCTCTGACAGTCAGACACATTTTAGTGACCAGTCGAGTCCGGAAGAGGCTGAAGGGTGAGAGCAAAGGAGAGAATCACAGAGACCCAGAGATGGAGAGCAGAAGGAAGGCTGTGATTTTGCTCTTCACCATCTCTGGGAGCTTCATCCTCCTGTGGTTAACTGTTGTTGTGTCTTTCTTATATTATATCATTCAAGGAATCAATCCTGTTGGCTACTCGCCTTTTATTTATCAATTCAGTGCAGTTGGTTACATGCTTCGGGACCTAAGCTGTTGCACAAACACATTTATTTATGCAGCAACATTGTCTCAGTTCAGAGTGGGATGTGGGTATCACTGACTGAGTCTGTAGTTATTCACCATGCCGAATTGCCCCTGAGAAGGTACTGCTGAGCTGCCTTTAACACTGATGGAATAACAATATATTTCTAAATGAGGATGGTGAGTGACTCAGAGGGGAATTTGAAGGGGGTGATGTTCCCATCGATCTGCTGCCCTTGTCCTTCGAGGTGGAAGTGCTCGTGTGTTTGGAAGGTGCTGTGTGAGGATCTTTGGTGAATTTCTGCAGTGCACCGTGTAGTTGGTAAACACTGCTACTACTGAGTGTCAGTGATGGAGGGAGGGGATGTCTGGGGATGTGGTGACAATCAAGCGGCTGCTTCATCCTGGATTTTTTTTTCTGGTGGCAGTTGGAGTGGGAGGAGTGACAACGATGACCAGAGGCCCGACAGGAAGGTCAGTTTAAACGGATATAAAGGTTTACCTCTTGTATAGGTGGAGCGTACACTGAGCACGAGCAGACACGGGACTGCTAGTTAAGTAAGGCTTTGTATTTGGGCAGTTGCTTTCCCCCAAACAGTACTCGGGAATGTCTCCAAACCGTCTTCCTCCTCTCACCAAAACAAAAGGGCTCTGTGCCCCAATTGGGAAGTTGACTGGTTTCAGTATTTTCCTTTAGTTTCTCAGTAGTCTCGGGAATTTAGAACAGTGGGAATGGAGGTTCGGGCAGTTGAATGTCCCTCTTGTAGAATGTGGGAGGTAAGGGTCACCACTAGTGTCCCTGCGAACTGCATCTGTGGGAAGTGCCCCCAACTCCAGCTGCTCAAAAACAGCGTTAAAGAACTGCTGCCCCCGAATGAATTGATTCCCACAGGTGAGGTGGGACTGACTACCTTTAATATCAAGGCCACATTTGTTTGAGGTTTGGAATGTTGCTACATGGAACTCACCTCCTGACTCCCCAAAGCCTGTCCACCATCTACAGAGCGCAAGTCAAGAGTGTGACAGAATGCTCCCCACTTGTCTGGATGACTGCAACTCCATCAACAGCGAGTAAGTTTGATACCATCCAGGACAAAGCAGCTGCTTAGTTGGCACCACATCCACAAACACCGCACCCCCCCTCCACCACTGTTTCTCAGCAGCAGCAGTGTGGACCATCTCCAACATGAACTGCAGAAATTCACCAAAGGCCCTCAGACAGCATCTTCCTAACCCACAAACTTTACCATCCAGATGGGCAAGAGCAGCAGATAGATGAGAACGGAAATCCCTGCACATTCACCTCAAAGCCACTCACCATCCTGACTTGGAAATATGTCAACGGTCCTTCACTGGGTCAGAATCCTGGAGCTCCCTCCCTAACAGCATTGTGGGTCTACCTACACCACACGGACTGCAGTGGTTCAACAAGGCAGCTCACCCCCACACATTATGGAGGAGCATCTGGGTACAGGCAGTGTTCCCAGCCAGGTCTGGACCAGCGATGCTCACGTCCCGCGAGTGAATAAGACAAAGTGCATGCAGGTAAATGCAGAAACAGCAATGACTCTTATCAGCACACCACCGTCTTCACTGGGGATGTTAGGGATGGGCCAGAAATGCTATTTTAGTCAGAGATCCACACATCTCATGTACAAAGTAATAATAATTGAGATTGACAGTAGTATTTAGGATTAGAAACATCATCAAAAAATTGAAATTGAGCATCAGGTCAATAAGAGTGACAAAGAATAGGTAATGATAATAGATTGGCAGCTGATGTAAAAGGTTGGTCACTATGCACATCGGGTAATGGGAATACGACACGGACTAATTCTGTCCCAAAATTACAAATGTAGGTTGTACACACCGAGCTGAGGTAATAAATGAGAAATTAAGATTTGTTTTATGGGGGATAAATAAGATGGGACAGCCACAGGGAGAGCTGTGGGAGCAGAGTCCCTGTGTATATTTAAGAATGAGAGAGTTGGATCCTTGTGGGAGCTAATTACTGCAGAAGCTGGAATCTGTACTGAAAATAAAAAATGCTGGAATCACAGCGGTCAGGCAGCATCCATGGAGAGAGGGCAGGCTAATGCTTTGTGTTTCTCTCCATCAGAGAGAGATCAGTGATCAGTCGGGGAATCAAGGGTTACAGGGAACAGGCAGGAAAGTGGCTGTGAGGAATGTCACATCAGCCACGGTCCCACGAACGGTGGAACAGGCTGGAGAGGCCAAATAAATGGCATGTCCGAGGGGAGCACTGAGGATTAAAGGGAGCTTGGTGTACAAGTCCATAGATCCCTGAAGCTGTTAGCACAGGTAGACAGGATGGTTAAGAAGGCGTACGGGATGCTAGTCTTCATTAGCCAGCGATTAGAATATCGAATATAGAACACAGAATCTGTAGAGACCCCAGAATGTTGCTATCTTATAAATGAGGCCTTCCTGAGGAAATGGAGACCATCACACATTCAGGTGGATGGGAAATGGGCAGCAGGTTATCAAGTTGTATTCCAGGTAGGATGGGGAAAGGAAATGTTGTGGATATAAATTAGCAGGAGGAGGTTATTTGGGAGTAAGGACAACTCATGTCAAAATCCAAGAACATTTTTATTGGCCTGAACTGTATAAAGATGTAGTCGAATTTTGGAGGACATTTCATAAGTGTCAGGAAATTGGAAACTTTCAGGCAGTGATAAAGCCAGCAACTTTAATATCAATTCCCGCATTTGGGGAACATTTTACACGGGTGTTAACTGATTGGATAGTGTTGTACCAAAATTAATAAAATTTACATTTAGAAGTAAGTAAATCAAATTTATTAAATCAAACCCTTTTGGGAGGGGCAGCGTGATTGTGCCCCTAACCGTGGAACTTGACCAGGCTGTCCCTCCTTGAACATCAGGGACAGCAGTTTTTATAGTCTGGATGGCACGTACAACAAAAGACCGCGAAAGATGGTTTCTTGTGTTCTGTACATGCACACACGGAGATCGCCATTGTGTTCTGTAAGTATTTCTTGTTTAGTTCGTTCCTGTTTTCAGTTCCCCCCTTGTGGTCCGAGACATGCAGGAGCATGATGAACAGACTGCCACCATCCAGTAATAATCAGTGGGGTAGGATTATAATCATGAAACTGTTTCCCTTCCTGCTGGATATTATCAGCCTCCAGGTGGATGTGATCCGCTTGGTCAGTTATGTTGTCTGAGGTATTCGGAATGTATGTGCCGCACTAGGCCCCAATAACAGCACAGGGGCCACCTTGTGCCACTCGCAAATAGGAGAAAGTGAGGACTGCAGATGCTGGAGATCAGAGCTGAAAATGTGTTGCTGGAAAAGCACAGCAGGTCAGGCAGCATCCAAGGAGCAGGAGAATCGAAGTTTCGGGCATGAGTCTTTCTTCAGGAATGAGGAAAGTGTGCCAAGCAGGCTAAGATAAAAGGTAGGGAGGAGGGACTTGGGGTAGGGGTGTTGGTAATGAGATAGGTGGAAGGAGGTTAAGGTGAGGGTGATTGGCTGGAGTGGGGGTGGGGGCGGAGAGGTCAGGAAGAAGATAGCAGGTTAGGAAGGTGGTGCTGAGTTCGAGGGTTGGGACTGAGACAAGGTGGGGGAGGGGAAAAATGGAAACTGAAGATAACTGGAGGAAACTCCAGTTTCCTCATTTCCCCTCCCCCCACCTTGTCTCAGTCCCAATATGGAGGGAGCCAAGGGTAGGCCTTGACAGCACAGTCAGAGTAATTCTCATTGTAAGGCCTCAGGTAATCAGTCGGAATTGAAGTCCAAATGGTTTTGTACATTTTCCCAGTCGTCATGTTGACAACCTCAAGGCTCAGAATATTCCAGAAAGAAACACTCGGCGGGCGGACAGGGTAAGGAGCAGGGAACGGGAACATTTGCTTGTTCCAGCATTCCACCCTGATGTGGAATTAAAACAAATCGCCCCCGTGGGCGTTCCTTCACCCACGGTATTTGTGAGGGTCAGAGCCAGAGGGGGGTATGTTAAAGGATGTAGTGAGGCCGGAACCAACCTTTATAGTTTTGCATGTTATAACCCGTGGTCTCCCAGGTGACCTCATCATTGGCAGCAGAAATGGTCTGGTCAGGGCCTCTCATGAATGACCGGGGAGATTCTCTGTCAGACCGAACCCCCGCCCATCCCCCAAATGGATAAATGTGAGGATCTGTTCTGGTCCAACCACCATTCCACCGTTTTGCATTTATTAAACGGAATGGGATTCAGGGGAACCCCCCCAATAGAGTGTGCAGGGATTCGAGTACACACCCAGCATTTCGAGATGTTATTTTGCTGTGTGTGCTGATAGAACATGGTTAGGTATGTATTAACATGGAACCCCGCGCCTACTCCGGGGAGCAGGACTGAGGGTGGCACAATTCATTTGGTGCTGCCCCCCAGTGGCTACCAGGCAAAGGGTGAAGGCAACAATAAACAGGAACATCCCGGAGCTTCCTGAACGGTTACATTGCCCGACCTGTCATCGACTGGTAATGGGGCAAACCATTTGACCAGCTTGTGGTGGACTGGAATCACGGGTTTTGCAGGCAGGAACTCAGCCAGCATTTGTTAGAGTCCTGCATGGCCTCAGCAAGGGAGGGTTGAAGAGTTCTGTTCATTCACTCCACCATGCCTGAACTTTGTGGATGGTAATGTGTGTGAAATTTCAGTTTAATGCCCATCAGCTGACATGTGGTTTTTACAACACTTACAGTGAAATGGGTCCCCGGTCGGAGTCAATCTGGGACGGCACCCAACTCCCCCACCTGGGCATCCCCTCCTCAGCTACAACCCTTGCCACAGCGTTAACTGATCAGTTCTGGGTAGGGTAGGCCCCGACCCACCTGGTAAATTGGTCAATAATCACAAGGTAATCCGTCTTCCCATGGGATTGGGGAAGAGGTCCCATAAAATCCATCTGTAACTGCCCCCAGAGTCCCTTTGGGCGTGGCTGGGGCCCCATTCTAATTTTAATGGGCCAGCCTGGGTTGTACTGGGCACACGTCACACAGCGGTGACAGAATCGAGTGAAATCTCTGCCCATGCCCTTCCACCACCATTGCTTCCCGATTTTGGTTATCATAGCATCACGCCCCCACCATGGAAATGCCAATGTTTAATTACATCCTGAGAAGGATCCTTTTATTCCCACTTTCAGCTCACCCCAGCCTCTCTGACTCTCACTGTGTCTGTGTCTGACCCCATTGTGTTCAAAGTGATACAATGCCACCCTCTGGTGGCCTCCCTCTGCCACTGCACAAGAGCAGGTTTTTTTACTATCGGGACAATTTGCTCCTGTCCCTGTCCATTCCATTGTCTGTAAACTGCAGGCCCTGTTCCCTGTCCAAATTAATTCCAGCAATAACAACCCCCCGGCCCTGACTTTACCCCCTCATATTTTATGCCCCATCTTGCAGTGCCCACTGTTTTATGTCTCTCACTTTTGCCCTTCACAATCCCACCGCCAACAATTTTGCCCCCTGCCAATTGTGCCCAGAGCTGGGGGAGTCAAAAATGGGTGTGGGGGGACTATATTTTCTCTCATTTTGTCCCGCTCCATTTTTTTTGTTCCTCCCCAGTTTTTTGAAACTGCCCCAATTGAGCAACTTCCTCCCCCACTGACCCCACCCCCGGTTTTCTGCCCTGGCATTTTTGCCCATCCCCAGAGTTATTACCCCCACCCAACTCTTGCACTTTCCCCCAAACATTTTGCCCCCCACCACCTTGTCCTGGTCTAATTGCCCTTTCTCCATACTGCCCCCACTGCCATTCCTACCTGCATCCCCCCACTGGATATAAAAGCCCCCACTGTGTCTCCATCGTGTACAATAACTGTCTCCCCTCCCCTCCCCCCTTCACTGGGCCCTCGCCCCTGGGCTGGAGGGGGTGGGGTACGGGGAGGATGCAAACTGACTGACTGGGCTATAAACTGTGTGCTTTTTCATGCACAGCAAGATCCCATGTTCCCCCTCCACCGTCCTCAGTGAGAAAGGGGCTTTCTCACCCCTACCCCCACCCCCACTCATCGTTGGGACAGCAATGGGAGACACAGGGAACAGCAAGATCCCACTGAGATAACAGCATGTGCAGCACCAAGTGCTACCGAGTTCAAATCTACCCTGGGACAGGAACAGCAGGACAGAGGGAGGGAGGGACAGATAGGGAGGGGGAGAGAAAGTGAGTGAGATGAGGGACAGAGACTGAGGGAGGGGCACAGAGCGAGCCAAGGACAGAGAAAGATCCCAGGGAGAGACAGAAGGACAGACATGGGGAGAGAGAGAGAGGCACAGTGAGAAACCAGGGAAAGAGAGAGAGAAACACCCAGGCAGAGAGAACAAAGGACAGAGAAAGATCCCAGGGAATGAAACTCCCAGGGAGAGAAACAGGGGACAGACAGGAGAGCGTGTAAAACCCAGGGAGAGAACAGGACAGAGAGAACAAAACACTTAGGGAGGGGTAGACAGGACAGAGAGAGAGAGACAGAGAGAGAGGGAGAAATGCCTAACACAGGGAGGGAGGGGGAGAGAGAAAGTAAAAGTCCAGGGAGAGAAATCCAAAGGTGAGATAGAGAGAGAGAGAGAGACAGCCAGAGAGAGGGAGAGAATGAGAGAAGAGCAGCCACAAGAGAGAGATACAACAGACAGCTAGTGAAAGAGAGGGGGGTTGATAGTATGAAGCAGATAGAATGATCCTCAGGCAGGAACAACAAGATCCCGCACGGCTGACACAGAGAGGGGTGTGGGGAGAGGTTAGCAGGGAGGTTGGAGATTGAACAAACCAACAGTTCCAGAAAAGAGGGAGGATCCAGAGAGTTGTAGGAAGGGAATCTACAGGGGAATGTGAACAGGGAGGAGATGGGAAGGATGGGGATTGAAGGAAAGATGTGGGACAGACAGAGACAGAGAGAGTGAGCTGGGGACACAAAGGGAGAGGTGGGAGCTGGACAGCAAGAGGGAGGCAGTGACATCTGTGGGATCAGACTGTGCAGCAGCTCCCTCTCCATCTTTCTGCCCCTTTGCCCACAGCCCAGAACTTGCCCCTTGTGATAAATATCCTACAGAGACAGCCTGAACCCCACAATTCTACTGTGTGTGTGTGTGTGTGTGTGTGTGTGTAAATGAACAAGGAGACAGGCCAGTTTCTGATTGTTCTCTCTCTCTCTCTCTCTGAATGTTTCTGGCTCTTGTCTGACGATTCCAGGCGGCAGAAATGATTTGATTCTCTCAGTCTCTGCACCGTCCTGAGGTTCAGCTCCTGGATCCAATCTCCTCCTCTGGGAACTGACAGAGACAAATAAAAATTGATTTGAAATAAAATCCAACAGTGGTACTAAAAGCACAGCAAGATCCCACTGCTCTTTGGCCTTCCACAGTCTCTCACTTTACTGTGATACTGGTTCAGTTTAATTATTGCATCATTAATGCATTGCATCACATCACAGCAACATCGAAACGCAAAGAAATCACAATAGACCAGTTAACCAGAGGCTAGAAATACACACAGCAAGATCCCACTGCAGCAGTGTGACATCAGACAGATCGTGTGTGTCACTGGCGTTGGTTAAGGGTTCAATTCTGTCTCCAGGACAACAGAGGGACCAACCCGACTGTTCAACAAATTCCAAACACTTGCCCCTCTGTTCCCCCCTCTCTCTAACCCCCTCACTCTCTGTCCATCTCTGATACCTCTATCTGTTACTCCCCATCCCGTGTTCCTTCTCTCTCTCTCTGTTCCTCCTAGCTTACTCTCCATCTCTGAGATCTCTCTTTGTGTGTTTCTCTCTAATTTAATCCTGTACACTGTAATCTTTATTCCCCTCCACTTTAAATAACGACGGCTCATTTATCATCCTACCCTCTCTATGACCCACATTCCTCTGACATTGTGACAAGACTTTACAGAGGGTCAGATATTTTGGGTTTTATTTCCCTCCTCGGGAGTCCTGCCTCACAGATCCTGCAGGTTAACCTGTTTGTGTCACAATCCCAAAACCCTGGTTACTTTAAACCCAGGCTTCAAACCCATTTTAAAAACGACAGGGCCACAATCTGACAGGACCCAATTAACCAGAGGGCCCTACAAACCAGGCCTCCACACTCCCCCCACCCCCGCAGTGGAGAATAAACCTCGGGGTTATAAACAGACCACCTTTCACCTGGGCCCCACAGGCTGCAGCCTGGCAACCAGGCCTCAGGCCTCTGGCCCGTGCTCCCCTCTAGAGGTTGCCCTTGTCCAAGGCTTTCCTGGTCCCAGGCATTTTGGATCTTCACTTTCCAGCTTTCCCAACAAAGGTTCTTTGGGATAAAAGGGAGAAAAGATAATTTAGGGAGGTCGGGGCGGTGAGCGAGAGCACTTTGATGCAGAATTACACAGCAAGATCCCAGTTTAAAAGCGGCCCCTGCACCCCCCCATAACCCATCCCCAGTACATTGCAGACTATCACAACATCAAAATACAAACAAATCAGAAGACAGCAATTAACCAAAACAAACACATGCACCAAACAGGGAGAGCTGCTTGTTCTCAACAGCAACAGAGAAAACAGCTCATTTTAAGAATAAATCTCAATAATTCTTGTCCACATTTACCTGGCAGGGGAGATACCATGATTAGTGCTTCTCGGCCTTTTGGCTAAGATCAACTACCTGTTCTTATCAGGACAGGTTGTGATTTATCAGAGCTAGTAGAGATCATCGCTGGATCATGGTTGGACGTTGGAGGATCGTTTGGTTGTGCTGACCTGCTATTGGTGGATCTTCATGCTGGCTTCAGCCTAAAGCCAATTCAGGGACCAGCCAACCTCGGAGCTATGGCCTCAGCAGCCACTCGCAGCCCTGGACAGGGGGTTCGAAACACAGTCAGGGTGACTGTGAAGAAGGTGAAGGGTCATACTCCGGTCGATCGCATGCTGTTCGTTAAGAAGGTGCTGTTGGGATGTTGTGTGTTCGCTGCAGCGGACGTGTACTGCCTGCAGGATTTCCCTGGGGCAGAGTATTTTGACGTGACCTTCAGGAGTATGAAGCATTGCGAGCAGCTCCTGAAGGTCTTCAAGGAGAAGGAAGGGGAGCCGCTGTTCTCCATCTTGTCGGCGGTCCCATTGTGTGTGCTTTCTACACAGAGGAGTCGGGTTGTTACAATCCATATGTACAACCCCTATGTTCCAGCGGCTGATGTCCTGACCTTCCTGGGAAAGTACGTCCAAGTTGAGGGAGAAGCCACTGATGTGATCGACCCCTTTGGGATCTGGACCAGTAAGCGGCAGGTCAGGGTAACTCTGAGGGTCGATGATAATGGGAACATTCTCCACCCACCCTCGAGCTTCGCAATTGGAGGGAGCAGAGGCCCCCTGACATACGCAGGGCAGCCGAAAGTGTGCCGAACCTGCGGGAAGGCGGGACACGTGGGGGCGGATTGTAAGGTGACCATCTGCAGGAATTGCAAACAGGAGGGTTACCTGACTAAGGAGTGTCAGGAAGCAAAGAGCTGCAACCTGTGTGGAGAGGCGGGCCACATGTACAAGACCTGCCCAAGACGGGGGGGGGGCCCACTTACGCACAGATGGCTGGAGGTGGCAATGTGAGCCGTGGACCCCCAAAGACCAGCAAGGTCCACCCAGACAGCAGGGAAACGGAGACTGATGACACCCAGAAAGAAGAACAGGCTGGAGTGGAGGAGACAGCAGCCAGCGGGGAGACACAGCAGCTGATCCTAGCTCTAGCTGGGCAGATGGAAGCAATGGAGGAGGAGGGAATCGAGAAGGCAGAGGAGTGGATACCTGTTAAAAACAGGAAGAGAAAATCCTGCCAGGCCCCCAAAGCCTCCCAGCAAAGGGGGAAAAGACAGCTGCATGATGGAGAGACAGACAGCGCTTCGGATGGGGAAGACGGGCGCAAAGAAGGTCACCACCAACAGAAGAAGAGACAGAGCGCCGTAGATAATGGGGAGGGCATTTCCTCCCAACCAGGAAACAACGGACCCCCCGAAGTCCACCCTCCACCCAGTGAGAACCAGGGGGTACCCACTGCCCCACAACTACAGGTAACTGAAAGCTGTGATCCTCTGACAGTACCATTGTCAGACACAGAACTGGACGGTGCGGACCCTTGCCTTGGCTCAATGACACCAGAGCGGGTAAATGACCCCAGTGAGGAGCTGGATAGCTACCTCAGCCCAGCGAAGGTCCAGCAGTTCGTGCTCACCTTGGGGATGCAGACAGCTCCCCCAGAGACAGGACAGTCAAATGGACAATGGTAATCCCATAAACTGGGAGTTAAAGAAGGTTCCTTTGCTATTGTATAACAGGGCACCCACTCAATAGGTGGGTTCCGCTGAAGCCACAGCTAAATAATAAGAGACTGGATGGTTAATAAAGGGACTGTCAATAGGATAATGGTAAATTTGTTTAATTCAATCTGTTTATTTGTAAGGTTAAGACATGCAATGTGAACAACATGACAGTTATCAAAGATTTATTGCAGTGTATATATCTATGAACGACATGACAAATTGTACAGGTACCAAAGATTTATTTTATGAATAAAGTATATTTTGAAATTAAAAAAAATGGATGTGTACTGCCTGCAGGATTTCCCTGGGGGCAGGGTATTTCGATGTGACCTTCAGGAGTGTGAAGCAGTGCGAGCAGCTCCTGAAGGTCTTCAAGGAGAAGGAAGGGGAACCTCTGTTCTCCATCTTGTCGGTCGTCCCGTTGTGTGTGCTTCCTGCGCAGAGGAGTCGGGTTGTTACAATCCATATGTACAACCCTTACGTCCCAGCGGCAGACGTGCTGACCTTCTTGAAGAGGTATGTCCAGGTCGAAGGAGAAAGCACCGATATGGTCGATCCTTTCGGGATCTGGACCAGTAAAAGTCAGGTCAGGGTAACCCTGAGGGTCGATGGCAGCGGGAACATCCTCCACCCACCCTCCAGCTTCACCATCGGAGGAAGCAGAGGTTACCTGACGTACGCAGGGCAACCGAAGGTGTGCCGAACCTGCGGGAGGTCAGGCCACATGGCGGCCGACTGTAAGGTGACCGTCTGCCGAAACGGCAAACAGGAAGGCCACCCGACCAAGGATTGTAAGGAGGCCAAGAACTGTAACCTGTGTGGAGAGGCGGGCCACATGTACAAGGCCTGTCCAAGACGAGGAGCCGCCACTTACACACAGATGGCCGGAGGTGGCAACACGAGCCGTAGACCGACTAAGACCAGCAAGGTACCACGAACAGCATGGAAACGGTGCCTGGAGGCACCCAGAAGGAAGGGCAGGCTGTAGCGGAGCAGACGGCAGACAGCGGGGAGGTGCAGCAGCCGATCCAAGCTCCTTCAAGGCAGACGGAGGAAATGGAAGAGGTGGAATCAAAGGAGGCAGAGGACTGGATCACAGTCAAAAACAGGAAGAAGAAGCCTCCCGGGGGCCCCCAAATCCACCCAGCGAAAGGGGAAGCGACACCTACAAGTCAAAGACTCAGGCAGCTCTTCCGATGGTGAGGACGGGTGCAAGAAGGGTCCTCCCCAGAGGAAGAGACAGAGCGCTGTGGGGAGAAAGGAGGGCAGCACCACCCAGGAAGGAAAGGACAATCCCTCTGAGGGGACGGGTAAAGGCCTCCCACTACCCAGTGGGAACCAGGAGGTACCCACTGGGCCACAGCTCCAGGTAACTGGGAGCAGCGGTCCTGTGACAGCCCCGCTGTCAGATGGAGAACTGTTCAGTGCGGACCACGGGCCCGACACAAAGACACCAGAGCGGGGAAATGGCTCCAGCGTGGAGCCGGACAGCTACCTCAGCCCTGGGATGGTCCAGCAGTTTGCCGTCACCACGGGGATGCACACAGCTACCCCAGAGGAGCAGGACCAGCAGCAAATAGACTGTTAACCTTGTAAACTGTTAAAATGGGGTTTAAAATTGCCAGCATCAATGTGTGTAGCATCAAATCGGCTACGCGATGTGTTTCTACGATAGCCTTCCTGGCCAGTGTTAAAGCCGACCTCCTGTTTCTGCAGGAGTGTGGGATACCGCACCTCAGCAGCTACAGGAGATGGTCGAGTTTGTGGGCCCATGGGCCGTCAGTTTGGTCGGGGGGCAACGATAGCCGCGCCTCCGGCCTGGGTATCCTGTTGCGAGGAAGCAACTTCACCATCTCTGAGGTTAAGGAGGTGGTGGGCGGGCGCCTCCTCGTCGCCGACGTTATGTACAAGAATGCTCCCCTGAGACTGATCAATGTGTACGCCCCAGTGGGTAAGAGTGAACGGTTGGCCGTCCTGCAGCAGCTTCCACTGTTGCTGGCTACGTCCAGGCCGGTCATTCTGGCCGGAGACTTCAACTGTATCATTGATGCAGATGGACGATCCGGCGGGGGGGGACAGTAAACTGGACGCCACGTCCAGAGCCCTGATGGACACGGTAAAAGATGCCAAGCTGCACGACGTCTTCAGTACCCCTGCAGATGGAGTGCAGCGTAGATACACCTGGTCACGGGCAGACGGGTCTATCTGCTCAAGGATAGATTACCTGTTTGTGTCCCGAACGCTCTCGGTTAGAACCACTGACGTCAAGCCGATGTTCTTCTCTGACCACTGCCTCCTACTGGCCGACTGTCACCTACAAGACGAGCAGCGGGCGGGTAAGGGAACGTGGAAGCTGAACACTAAGCTGTTGACCCCGGGAAACATTGAGGAGCTCAAGAGGGACTACACAGGTTGGAGAACCGTGAAGCCCCTCTTTGAGTCTCCAGCAGACTGGTGGGAAACAGTTAAAGGGAACATCAAGAGGTTCTTCATCCTTAAAGGTGTTCAGGAGGCGAGAGAGAGGCGCGGAAAACTGTCCCAGCTCCAGGAAAGTATGCAGAACCTACTCCTGCTGCAGACGATGGGGGTCGATGTCACGGAGGACCTCAAGGAGGTGAAGGGCCAGCAAGCCTCGTTCTTTTCCTCGGAGGCTTCCAAGATAATCTTCCGGTCCAGGGTCCCCTCGGTGGAGCAGGACGAGGCGTGCTCACGTTTCTTCTTCCAGAAGGTGCACAAAGAGAGCTCTGTGCTCAGCAGCCTGAAGGAAGAAGACGGCTCGACAACGTCATCTCAGGCTGACGTCATGAGGATCAGTAAATCCTTCTATGCCAGTCTGTATGACGCGAAGCCGACCGACAGCGCGGCCTCCCAGTCGTTCCTGTCGTCTATCACGGAGGTCTTAGACGACAGAACACGCGAGAGGCTGGACCAGCCGCTATCTCTGGATGAGCTGACCAAGGCCCTCGAGTCCTTCGAAAAGAATAAAACTCCCGGAAGCGACAGCTTACCGGTCGAGCTCTGTTCCGCTCTGTGGGACTTGATTGGCCAGGACCTGCTGGAGGTGTATGTCAGTATGCTTCGGACAGGAACCATGAGTAAATCCATGAGGAAAGGCATCATCACCCTCATCTACAAGCGGAAGGGGGAGAGGGAGGAACTCAAAAATTGGAGACCGATCACACTGTTGAATGCGGATTACAAAATCCTGTCAAAGGTAATCGCCAACTGGGTCAGGTCTGCTCTGGGGTCGGTGATTCACCCTGACCAAACCTGTGCTGTGCCGGGCAGGAAGATCGCTGAGAGTCTCGCACTCCTCAGGGATACGATCGCCTACGTGCAGGACAGAGGGTTGGACGCCTGCCTGATCAGCCTGGACCAGGAGAAAGCCTTTGACAGGATATCACACATGTATATGAGAGATGTTCTCTCCAAAATGGGCTTTGGGGAGGGAATCTGCAATTGGATCAGACTGCTCTACACCAACATCGTCAGTGCAGTCTCAATCAATGGGTGGGAATCAGATAGCTTCCCAGTCAGATCTGGAGTCAGGCAGGGCTGCCCACTCTCTCCTGCCTTGTTTGTGTGCTGCATAGAGCCATTTGCCGAGTCCATCAGGAAGGATGCGAGCCTGAGAGGGATGACTACTCTTGGCAGGGGGGGCCTGCAGGTTAAGGCCTCCCTGTACATGGATGACGTCGCCGTTTTCTGCTCGGATCCGCTGTCCGTGCGCACACTCATGTGCATATGTGACAGTTCAAACGGGCCTTGGGGGCCAAGGTAAACCGAGGCAAGAGCGAGGCCATGCTCTTCGGGAACTGGGCCGACCAATCCTCGATCCCCTTCACCATCAGGACTGACCACCTGAAGGTGCTGGGTATTTGGTTCGGGGGGGCTGGGGCGTGCGCCAAGTCTTGGGAGGAGCGTATCAGTAAAGTGAGGCAGAAACTGGGCAGATGGAGGCTACGGTCGCTCTCCATCGCGGGAAAAAATGTGGTCATCAGGTGTGAGGCATTGTCATTGCTGTTGTACGTGGCACAGGTCTGGCCTATTCCCAGAACCTGCGCCGATGCAGTCACCCGGGCCACTTGGCAGAATGCCTCATCGCCAGAACTTTCCAACAAAGACCAAGACATGGCTTGGCTGGTGATGAGAAGGGCTCTGCCTGTGAGATCCTTTATGCATGCCCGGACTCTCAGCCACACCGCACGCTGCCCTCGAAGCGGCTGCGGGGGGGAAGAGACTGTCACACACCTCCTTCTGGAATGTGCCGATGCCTCGGCGCGGTGGGGAAAGACCACCGTGTAACGTCTGCCTGCCTAACGAAGAACAAAAGGCAGTTGGGCTCTGCTGACGCCTCAGCGAAAAAAATGTAATTGTACAGACCTGTAAATAGGAACGATTACTCTGTTTCGGTATGCAAAGAAATGGAATGTTTATATATGTATGGCATGTCCACTTGTATAGATCATCAAAGTATTTTATGAGTAAAGTATATTTTTGAAATTAATGCTCTGGCTTTTTTAGCACCTGGTGGGGTGAAGGTGTCTCTGGGTGTAGCAGCATTTATTTCCTGTCCCTAGTTATTCTCCAGAAGGTGGGGGATGGGCTGCTATCTTCATCCCTGCAGTCCATGTGCTGTAGGTGGACACATACTGCCTACAGCAAGTCTGATGCTTGGAATACTGCACCCAGAAATGGGCACAGAGATGTCAAGGAAGGGAAGGGAGGAGTCAGAGATGGATGAAGTGAAGGGAAGAGTCTGGTGGAAATTGGAAGCGAAATCAATAAGTGTTTCCAGTCCTAAGCTGTCATGGACTAGGCCAGAGCCCCTCAAAATATCTGAAAATGTAGCCTAGCCCCTAACTTTTTCCTATTTTAAAGGAAGATGTGAAGTGTGTGTTATCGATGTGATGCAGCTGTTCAAACCACTCGGCTTTAAACAGAATTTATTTAAACACTCCAGTTGAAACATGAGCAAAAGACAATGGACTTCAGAACTTATATCGGACCAGATACAGTAATTATTATTAATTAACTGTTCCGAGACTGTCGCATTCCATAAAATACCCCTTGGCAAAAAAGATCAATTCAAACACAGATTCTTCCAGGCTGGAGGGAACCACACCCAGAGAGAGATTTCAGATAAAGACAGAGGAATCCTTTCCTGAAGCTTGTAACTCCCCTGGACTCTCACATCTTGTGATTGCTCCAGCTAAAACAAACTAGAAATCACCTGAACTGGGAGACCTTGCCACTCCCCTTCCATTATTAAACTACACGCTTCAGCCCCTCAGCCTTTATGAGCCCTCCTCAATAAAACCAAGGAACACTAAACTTCTGTTGTCCCACAGACGGGGGGAGGGAAGCAGTGCCGATGATCCCGTCGATATAACGGAGACAGAATAATGGATAGGGTCAGGGACAGGAGCGGAACAAGCAATGTTCCACATAACCCACAAAGCGGCAGAAGAAACTGGGGCTAATGCGGGTTCCCCTGGCAACCCGTCTGACCTGAAGAAAATGAGAGGAGTCAAAGGAAACGTTGCTCAGGGTGAGGATGAGTCCATCACAGGGATAAAACAGGGAGCTTTACAGGGTAGAGGCCGTTCAGCCTCAGGGAGTGGAAGGTCAGGACGGATGGTGAATACATGACAGGGAGGTGGGGCTGGGCTAGGGAATGGAGTCAGAGGGAACGGGAGGGTAGGAAGGTTCCAGAAGGCTGTGGGGATCTCGAAGTTGTTGCAGCTTGTGCACCTTGATGCCTCAGAGGAAAAGGAAAGGAAGAAGTTTCTCGGGTGGTGACAGGTGACACTGCAATGTAAGTCTCTCTCTTCCTCTTTCCCATTGCCATGAGCTCTGTGCTCCAATCTTTTTCCTTATCTTCACCTTCCTGTTGATCGGCTTCTTTGTCATCACCTTCTTCCCAGTGCCGGAGACTCGGAGAAAGATCTTTGACCAGATTGTGGCCATTTTCTGCAGAAACCCTTCTCTCCTGGACCAGGAATTCAAGCAGAACAGCACCGCACTCGCATCCCTTGATGATGGCTCCAGAGTGTGAGAGAGGGAGTGTGAGAGGGGGAGTGTGAGAGAGGGAGTATGTGTGTGTGTGAGAGAGGGAGTGTGAGAGGGAGTGTGAGAGGGGGAGTGTGAGAGATGGAGTGTGTGTGTGAGAGAGGGAGTGTGAGAGAGTGAGTGTGAGAGAGGGAGTGTGTGTGTGAGAGAGGGAGTGTGAGAGAGGGAGTGTCAGAGGGGGAGTGTGAGAGATGGAGTGTGTGTGTGAGAGAGGGAGTGTGAGAGAGGGAGTGTGAGAGTGGGAGTGTGAGAGAGGGAGTGTGAGAGAGGGAGTGTGTGTGAGAGAGAGGGAGTGTGAGTGAGGGAGTGTGTGTGTGAGAGAGGGAGTGTGAGAGGGGGAGTGTGAGAGAGGGAGTGTGGGAGATGGAGTGTGTGTGTGTGAGAGAGGGAGTGTGAGAGAGAGAATGTGGGAGAGGGAGTGTGTGTGCGCGAGAGAGGGAGTGTGAGAGAGGGAGTGTGTGTGTGTGAGAGAGCGAGTGTGAGAAAGGGAGGGCGTGTGTGTGAGAGAGAGACGGGGAGAGGGGAAGGGAGTGAATGTGAACATGAGGGAGCCAACAATGGAATAAGAGGTGAGAGGACAGTTTAAACTCAGCCTCACGGTTCACTTTAAATTGACTCTTTAGCAGCTGTTATGGCTCTCCAGCTTTAAATTTAAAAATTGTTGTGTGTCTTTTTTAAAAATCGATGGCAGTATTTGAAGGGACACAGGAGGGAAAAGGTGGAGAGGGAGAGAGTGAGTGAAAGGGATTCCAGGAGTCTGGCTCCATCTGGTGGAAGTTACAGGCATGGGGAGGGGTGGGAGAGCTGGATGAAATTACTGGGTTGGGGACGCTTGGGAGAGCTGGTGGGTGTTACTGGGATGGGGAGGGGTGGGAGAGCTGGTGGGTGTTACTGGGATGTGGAGGGGTGGGAGAGCTGGTGGGTGTTACTGGGATGGGAGGGGTGGGAGAGCTGGTGTGTGTTACTGGGATGGGAGGGGTGGGAGAGCTGGTGGGTGTTACTGGGATGGGAGGGGTGGGAGAGCTGGTGTGTGTTACTGGGGTAGGGAGGGGTGGGCGAGTTCGTGGAAGTTACTGGGATGGGGAGGGGTGGGAGAGCTGGTGGAAGTTAGTGGGATGTGGAGGGGTGGGAGAGCTGGTGGAAGTTACTGGGATGGGGAGGGGTGGGAGAGTTGGTGGGTGTTACTGGGGTTGGATGAAAAGACGCAGAGACCTCTTCCAGAAGTAGACAAGTATTTCTCCAGATGAAGAAAGTGAAACCCATTCTCTCAGTAAATAACACATTGTTGTGCGAGCGAGCTTGCTGTGCTCCTAGTGTCTGCTTGTTTCACCCTTAAAAGAGTGTTCAGCTGCTGTCATTGAGTGAAAGCACTGGTGAACAGGAGAGAATGCTGCAAAGGCAGCAGGGGTTATGCTCGAAATTTTGATTCTCCTGCTCTTCGGATGCTGCCTGATCTGTTGTGGTTTTTCCAGCACCACACTCTCAACTCGGATCTTCAGCATCAGCAGTCCTCACTTTCTCCTAGAACGCTGCCAATACAGAGCAGCCCCTGGAAACAATTAACATCGACCCCTTTTGGAAGATTTCTCTGAAGGTACAGTTACACTCAGCCAGGTCTCTCCATTCCCCTCCCCCACCAACATAAAGGACAAAGATTCTGGTGAGAGGCTGATCTTTCTGGCTATGAGCCACTTTGCCAGCGAGGGGATTCAGGGCAGTGGTCATACATTGGAATGTTCAGGTTCAAGACCCACCTGCAATGGAGCAGAACATGTCCAAAAAGCAAGTTTATTTTTGAAAGACAATAATTAAAATGGAGTTTGATCACTGAGTGTGGCTGGTTTGGTTTGCAGCTAAAACACATGAAGGAACACCAAGAGCACAGCTGTAAATGTAAGTTCATTAACTTAGTCATGTGGAAACATTGGTGCTTTTGCTAACTTCAAGTCGTGTCCGTTGAGACTTTCTGCAAATCTATTTCTATCGTTACAGTAAGACACAAGCAGCTTAATTGCCTGTTGAGGGAGTTCCTGCTGTAATTTCTGACCGACCGTGAACCCAAAGTTGTCTGGGTGGGTGCACTGAGCTCGGCACGGCCAGCCACTGGGACGGTTTGTGAGCATGGACAAATATTTTTTTGACTACATCTATGTTTCTTATTCCCCACTCCTCGCAGCTGTTGGGGTTCCTGGTAAGTGTGGGTTGGAAATAGTTTGTCACAGAGTTATTGTTTGGAGTCCAGGATGACTCTTCTTCCAAGTCCCACTGAGTTTCTCCGGGATTTCTGTTTCTCACTTCAGCTTTCCAGCAGGGCAGAGTTTCTGCATTTATTTTGCACCTCGCTCGACATTATTCAATGATGTTTACATTTGTTGGTGAAAAATGTCATGGCTTGTTGAAGGTTTTCACCTTGCACTCATCAGGACCATTTGCAAGAATCCCAATTTTGGGCAAAGCCACCATGTAGACTTCACAAGAACATGCAGGATAACTGTTGGTGTTCCCCTTGAATTGGTATTCTTGACAATGGACTTGATGACAAGACAAAAACCTTCAACAAGCTGAATTCTATTTTCAGCAAGTCATAGACTTGGAGAGATCAATGATCGAGGGAGAGGAGGGGGGGTGGGTTGGGGTGAAGATTTAAGGTGAGGTGCAGGAGATTTGGGAAGGGATGTGAGGAAAGATTTTCTTTTCACCCAAGATGGGGAGGGAATCTGGAACTCACTATCTGTAAGGGGGCAGAGGCAGGAGCTCTCATAATGTTGAAGACATATTGAGACGTACACTTGCAATGCCAAAGTATTAAAGCGTATGGGCCAAGTAGTGGAACATAGGATCAGAACAGTTAGCTGACAGTTTATGACCAACACAGACTTGAAGGGCTGAAGGGCCTTTTCCTGTTGACACAGCAGAAGGTCCATTGCTACTTTATCCCCTCTCTACAACAGCAACTCATCATCTCCCTTATTTCCACCTTTTCTCAATGATCTGCATTTGTAAAAAACAAACATGTGTTCAGCATCCGTTTCATTTCTGAAGATGTAAAACCAGCCCATCCCACGCTGTAGGCAGCAGCATCTACACCCTATCCAGTTGCTGTGTAGAAATAATGTTCTCTTGTGTGGTACTGAGTTTCCTTCTCTTCTGATATCAGGCAGGTCTTGTTTTCCATTCCTCTGCTACAGGGGACCATGTTCGCAACTATTCTCCCCTGTTCCTGAACCCACTTGAATTCGGAATAACTTGACCAAAACTCCTTCCAGACTTCTCCGCTCCCAGGAAAATAGCTCCATCTTCTCCAAACTATCCAGGAACCAATTCTCGTAAAAACCTCATTGTACACTCTCAAATCACTTCACATTGTTCCCGAGATGTTTCGCCCTGATTGAGACACAATACTGCAGTTAAGGTGGTTTTTGATACAAGTTACTTGTAAACTCCTTGCTTTCTGTTCCCTACGCACTTAATTTCAAAGCACAAGATGCTGCAAACTTTAGTCACTGCTTTCCCAACATGCCATGCCACCTTCAATGATTTGTGCTCAGATCCCCGGAGTTCTCTGACACCTTGGAATTGCAGCCGTTTCTTTTTATTGCCTCTCCCCGCACCTGCTGCCAAAATGGATTAATTCCCCCTTCTCAGCATTGCCTTTTGTGTCCATGCATTCTGCCTTTGTCCTTTGGACGGTTAACACTCCCACCATCAACACTTTACAATCCTCTAAAAAATCGTCTCGTCCACAAAAGTTGAAACTGTGTCTCGTACATTCAGATCTGTGTCACTGATATTCATCAGGAAAGCCCCAGGTCCTGGAAGAGAGCCCTGGCTCTCCCCATTATATACACACATAGGGGAAGGCAGCAGATGGGTTAGGAGCAGGAGTAGGCCATTCATCTCCTTGAGTCTGTTCTGCCAATCCATGGGATCATAGCATCCAACAGGAACCTTAACACCATTCCCATTCAACCCCCAATAAACCGAACAGCCACCCCTTGTTTATCAAGAATCTATTCAACTCTGCTTAAAAATATTCCAAGACACTGCTTCCAAAACTTTGCAGAAGGTGTTAGAGTGCTTTGGGTATAGGGGAGAAAGTGGGAATGGGGACTGAGTTGGATGATCAGCCATGATCTTATGGGACAGCAGAGCAGGATGGAAGGGCTGAATAGCCTACTCCTGTTGCTATATTCCAGGTTTCTATGTTTTGACAACAGTTTGAGGAATACAGTTTCAAAGGCAAACAATCCCACTGAGAGAAAAACAAACTCCTTATCTCTATGTTAAAGGGTCAATGATTCAGTTTGAAACAATGACCTCCCAAGTTCTGAATTCTCCCCCAGGAGGAAATACTACCCTCTCCACATCCATCCTGAATCCTCGTGAACTTTATGTGTTTCAATCATGTAGCCTCGGATTGTTCTGAACCTCAGTGGACACTGACCCAGCTTGTCCGACATTTTCTCTGATGACATCAGGGACAGAAGGTTTCGAGGGGATGTGAGAAAAACATGAGGGTGGTGGGAATCTCAAAATCGCTGCCTGTGAGACACAGAGAGGCAGAAACCCCCACCAGTATTGAGGGGTGCACTTGTGATGCTCAACCATACAAAGTTATGGGCCAGGTATTGGAAATGGGATAAGAATAGGAATGAGAATGGTGGTTGTGTTTCACTGGTGAAGATGTGATGGGTCGAAGGGCCTCCTTCCGAGCTGCAGATCCCTGTGACCCTACTCCAGTCCCCTGGAAAATTGAAGGGTAACCTCTCTACTTTTGTATTCAGTTCCCTAAACAATAATATCCTATGAGTTTCCCTGATTACTTGTTGTACCTGCAATATTAACCGTCTGTAATTCATGCACTCGTACACCCAGATCCCTCTGCACCTCAGAGCTCTACTCTGAGGTAATGCGGTGGCTCGGTGGTTAGCACTGTTGCCTCGCAGTGCCAGGGACTCTGGATTAATTCCAACTCTCTGCGTACCATCTGTGTGCAGTTTGCATATTCTCCCCGTGTCTGCGTGTGTTTCCTCTGGGTGCTCCGGTTTCCTCTCACAGTCCAAAGATGTGCAGATTCGGGTGGATTGGCCATGGTAAATTGCTCCATTGTGTCTAGGTGGATTAGCCATGGGAAAGGCAGGGATACAGAGTTCGAGTAGGCGGGTGGGTACAGATGGGATTCTCTTCAGAGGGTCGGTGTGGACTCAGTAGGCTGAATGGCCTGATTCCACACAGTAGGGATTCCACACACCGTAAGCATTATATTTATTACATTCCAATCTAATGGAACTGGGTCCGAATCAATGGAATGTTGGTAAATGAGAGCCAATGTGCCAAATACCTCACATCTATTTGATCCAAAGGATGGCGTCCATCTGGATCCTGGGGATTTTCAGTCCACAATTCCAAATATCTTTATTGGAAATATCTTTAATTCCTCTCTACATGACATTTCCTGATTTGTGACTATTTCTGGGTCGAACGTTTCTCCCTAAAATGAAGACCAGCATTTACATACCACATTCTCTACGCTCCTGTTAAATCTGCTTTCCCTCCACAAATGCTGCCAGACCTGCTGAGTTCTTCCACCAAATGTTGCTTTTGCTGAAGGCAAAATGATCGTCCAATTCCCTTCCCACCTCCTTCTTTCCCCAGCCTCACTTTTTGATGCATCAACATTCACTTTCTTGATTCTGGATTAGTGGTGCTGGAAGAGCACAGCAGTTCAGGCAGCATCCAAAGTGCAGCAAAATCGACGTTTCGGGCAAAAGCCCTTCATATTCCTGATGAAGGGCTTTTGGCCGAAACGTCGATTTCGCTGCACTTTGGATGCTGCCTGAACTGCTGTGCTCTTCCAGCACCACTAATCCAGAATCTGGTTTCCAGCATCTGCAGTCATTGTTTTTACCTCGTTCACCTTCTTGACTCCTTTCTTTTTTAACCATCTATAGATGCACTTGCGAAAAAAAATGAGTGGTGAAGGTACGGCTGTGCCAAGTGTTTCACAAATTATTCCCTGAGAGGCTGGTTAAAAACTGAAGCTATTGTAATAAATTGCAGAAGGCCACCATGGAGAAACACTGTATTCGGGCAGAAATGTGATATGATCATAAATCACTGTAACTGGCAGACAGCAGAGTGGAAGCCATGTTGTTTTTATTGCAAGGCTCAGCATTTTATTCTTGTTTTATATATATTTATATTCGAATGCATTTGGCATTCAATACCGAGAAAAAATGTCACCATTTTCTTTGAAACAATTTTGGATTTGGCAGAGATAGTGAGGTTGATACCAGCCAACAGCATTGGGGCCCAGGCAGGCCATTATTAATATTAGTAGGAAATAGCAGAAAGTGGAGGATGGAATTGAACAGTCTTAACGATTGAGTGATGGAGTCTGGCGTAATAGGCCAAGGAGAGGGAACATCGATCGAACTACAGAGTAGATACTGCTGTCACAGGAATTTGAAATATAACCTCAGTAGGTCTGGTAGCATCTGTGATGAGAGAGCCAGAAACCAACTCTCCCACACCAGTCTTTGAGCCATCAATGGCTCTCCCTAATCTGATTGGCCCTGTGCCAATTAACTCTTGGCATCGATATTAATCCAGATGTCTGAGGTTTCAGCTTCTTTATTCGACACTGAGCTCCTGACAGTGACCAGGTTGAACCTTGTTTCTTGCCTGGTATATGTTGCTTGTGTGGGATATAGGAAATTTATGTTTCTTCTGCAAATTCTAAATTCATTAAAACTCAGTGTGCAATTGTTTCAGCCAGGAGCTGAGTCAACAAAAGTGTGAACTCTGTGGTGGAAATGCTAATTGGTTTGCTAAGAATGTAACAAATGGTCACCCCATTTAGAAGGGCTTCGTGATAAGATGCTGTGAAGACAGCCAGTTAAACTCAATATGCCTGTACAAACAATAGGTATAAACATCTGTTTCCCACTTTTACACAGGAACAAACCCATTTTGATGGCTTAGTGACAGGATGCTGTGAAAAGGCAGGAAGAAGGGCAAATAGCCTGAAATCAGGAATGAGCATGTTTTTCACAGACAAGACCGGATAAGACACGAGATAAGCAGGAGGGTCTCAGGGAAGTAAAGGTTGCAAACAGGGGGATACAATGAAATAAGAAAAAAACATATAGGAACCAAATTATATAAATATCGAGTATTTGTTGAATTCAGCGTGTATTGTCCCTGCTTTGTGGACATCACAGCCACTTGCAAGTGTGAAATAAAGAGCTCTGCTGATTCAGATCTTGTCTCGGACTGAAATTATTGCAGTGTGTGAGCTTTGTTTCTCACACTTGTACCTACGTGGATCCTGCCGATCCCATTGCAGACTTGTCTTTAGCCCTGACCATAGACCCTGACCCCAGCATGGGAAGGCAACACAGCCTCCTGGACTCACGTTCAGTGACGATCCCTGTGAGACCCCGACTACAATTCCAGTGCTCTCAGTTTCTCCCACTCGATTGGCTTCCGGTTCCTCTGGTGTTACAGTCGTTACTCGTGCCAAAGACTGAGCCTCCTGTTCTGTGGCAGTCTGTGTCCCTGTCCATACCTCACCCGTAATCATACTCTCCTGTCTCTGAGCACTGACCAAAATCAGACAATCCAACCCTCCAAGTTGCAACGGCCTCTTGGTGCAAATTATCCAACGACTCTTCCTCCCGAGCCAGGGCAGTGTCTATATGTCACCCTCCAGCCATGTGCTGCAGCCGTGACAGATGGTTCATGCTGCTGGCCTTAATGTGTTCCAATTAACTGGTTCTTTTTCTCAAATTCAATACATTGAATCATGGAGTCCGACAGCACAGAGACAGGGCCTTTGTCCCAAACTGGTCCGTGCCAATCAAAATGTTTATCCCCTCTAACCCCACTACCCTGCACTTGGCTCATATTCTTCTCAACTAAACTGAACATGCACAGACACTCCTACACACACACAAACACACACACACACCTATGTACACACACACAGTTGTACACAAACACACGCGCACTCACACACAAACACATGCTACACACAGACACTCCTACACACACACATGCACTCACGTACTCTGACACACACACACACTCCTACACACAAATACACGCAGGCACGCTCTCCTACACACACACACTCACACATGCACTCTCTCACAGACTTGTATCCCTTTACACTCACCGACACACATATACACTCTCTCTCACGCACTCACATCCCCCCCCCCCCCCGCCCCCCGCCCCATCAGTTCAACACCGGCATCTCCAAACCATCCTTTCCTATCCATGTATTTGTGTAAATGCCCTTTCAAATGTTGTTAACATACCTGCCTCAGCACTTCTTTTTAAATTAGATTCCCTTCAGCGTGCAAATAGGCCCTTCGGCCCGACAAGTCCATGCTGACCATCCGAAGAGTAACCCACCCAGACCCATCTCCCTCTGACTAACGCACCTATCACGATGGGCAACTTAGCATGGCCAATTCACCTGACTTGCACATCTTTGACTGTGAGAGGAAGCTCATGCAGACACGGGGAGAATGTGCAAACTCCACGCAGACAGTCGCTCAAGTAGGGAATTGAGCCCAGTCCCTGGCGCTCTCAGACAGCAGTGCTAACCACTGAGCCACTGTGTGCAGCCCCACTCTGCTGGCAGCTCATTCTATATACGTACCACGTTCTGTTTAAAAAAAGTTATCCCTCAGGTTCCCTTTTATTCTTTCCCCACTAACCTTTTATTGATGCCCTCTCGCCCTCAATTGCCCAACTCGATGTAAATGAGACTGTGTGCATTGACCCAATCCATGCTGATCATGATCTTATACATCTGTACAAGTTCACCCCCACCACACCAGTCTGCAATGCTTTAAAGAATAAAGGTTTAGCCTGTCCAAACTCTCCTGAAAAACTCAGACTGCTGAGTCCAGGCAACATCCTTGTAAATTTTCTTCTGCACTCTTTCGAGTTTAATAACATCCTTCCAATAGCAAGGTGAGCAAACTAAACACAACACTCCAAGTGTGGCCTCACCAACTTCCTGTATAACTGCAACATAACTTCCGAAACTCTATACTCAGTGCCCTGACTGCTGAAGGCCAGTGTGCCAAAAGCCTTCTTCCCTGCCCTGTCTAACTAGGACTCCACTTAGGGAGAACTGTGCACCTCAACTCCAAGGTACCACTCTCCCACTACACTCCAAAAGGCCTACCATCCACTATGAAACTCCCATGATTTGACGTTCCAAAAGGCAAGATCTATAGTTATCAATATTAAACTCCATTTGCCATTTCTCAGCCCACCTCCCCAGCTGATCAAGGCCCTACTGCAATTTCCGATAACCTTCCTCATTGTCCATGAATCTGCCTATTTTCGTGTCATCAGTAAACTTACTAATCATGCCCTTGGACATTCTCATCCAAAAACATTGATATCAATAACAAACAGCAATGGGCCCAGCTCCGACCCCTGAGGCAATCAGTTGACAGCATCCTTCCACTCTTACTCTCTGCTTCCTGCCATCAAGCCAATTGTGTATCAGCTACCCCGGATACGATTCGATCTAATCTTCCAGAGCACCCTCCCTGTGGTACCTTATCAAAGGTCTTCCTGAAATCCTTATGGACTACGTCTTCTGCACTGCCCTTGTCAACTTTCCTGGTCACTGCATCAAAGAACTCTAACAAATCTGTGAGGCACGGTCTCCCATTCACAAAGCCGTGCTCACTTCTCCAAATCAACCCTGATTTGGCAAATGCATGTTTTTCTTATCTCTCAGAGTCTCACAAGTAACTTACCCACCACCGATGTTAGATTTGCTGGTTGGTAGCTCACGTGGTTCATCTTTTCAGATATTCTGAATAATGGCACAATATTCGCTACCCTCCAGTTTTCATGGACCTCACCCGTAGCTAACGATGATGCAAAATTATCAGCCACGGATTCTGCAGTTTCTTCTCTCGCCTCTCGCAGTGTTTATTATATATTTGTCAGGACCAGGAGTTTATCCACCTTCTCCAGTAAATTCCTATTGCTCCATGTACCTCTCAGGGGTTCTCGAGATCCCAGCTGCCTGTATCTGAGCCATGCCAACATTTTTCCAGGTGAAAGCCTCAATATCTCTTGTCATCCAGGATTCCCTATTCCTGCCACCCAATCCTTTCACCTCACAGGAACATACACACCTTGTACTCCAGCAATCTCCCTTTAAAGGCCTCCCACTTGCCGGAGTTTTGAAACTGCAAACAAACTGCTCCACCCAAACCCTGTAAGCTCTTGTCTAATTCCATCAAACTTCACCTCGCCCAATTCAGAACTTGAACCGTGGATCAGTTTGGTCCCTCTGCATAACTATTGTGAAATGAATAGAACCATGGCCACTGCTCACAAAGTGTTCCCCCACTGTTCTATGCTCTGTGTTCCTCTAGTGACCTGTCCTGCCCCATTTCCAAAAGGAGATCGAGGTTTGTCCCTTCCTGAGTAGACCCACGATATACTGCTTGGGGAAACCTTCCTGAATATACTTCACAAATTCCTCCCCATCTCATCCCTTAAACGCTATGGCATTCCCAGTCTATGATGGACAATTAAAATCTACGTCAGCCCTATTGCTCCTGCAAGTCTCCCCAGTCTCCCTGCATATTTGTTCCTTCAATTCC